>NC_134847.1:5228360-5531129 GCF_965363235.1 Mytilus galloprovincialis
AAAATGTCGTTTATTTCATTAACAATGTTTAAATATTAAAGTGTGACCATTTTTTTTTTTTTTTAAACTTAATATCATAAAAACAAGTTTAATTGATGTTCATTGTTTTGTAACGACTTGAAACGGAAATTTTTCACAGCCTTTTTCGGGGTATGACTTTCGATTATTATCACCGTTTCATTTCCGTAGTTCAATCGTCAGAATGCAGATATCAAGAATAGTTAAACTGTCTGATTTATTATTCCCAGCTACTTTATATTTGCTAGATGAAATGAATTTTAATAGCATGAAATTAAGTACTTGGATGAGAAATCAGAAATTACATCTGACAGTCACAATGTCGACCAAAATTGAATGCGAAAAGAAAAGTTGAAGTTTAGCTATGAAATTCCTTTCTTCACGGTAAGTTTCTTACTCTTTGTTTAATCGAAGAATTAAAACCATTTAATAAAAATGTTATGAAACAGGCTTTTTCTGTATTGGTCCTGTTGTACAATGTAGTTTGTGGATAGCTGTATAATTTTGAATCCGAGACTCGAAGACTGTTCTTGAATGAAGTTGCCATAGTTGGTTAATAAAACAGCTGTTGGACGTCAGAGTAATCTCCCACTAAAATATGACAAACTCGATTATCACAATAAAATCAAGCAATAGGGAGGTACACTCAAAGGTACACCCTCACCCCCATCCTTATTTTTATCTAGAAAAGGTAGGGGAGGGGTGTGGTAAGGTTGTTCTATGTTGACGATTTTCATTCATATTCACATCGATAAATTAAGAGTAAACGTCAATGAGCATGATGCGGACCCAATGACACAGTATGACTTAAACAACTTCGACCCTGGGTTCAAAGGTGTTAATAAACCGATTCACCAATATAGATCTCCTTGCGCTCAAATGTAATCCTTGGTGAAGTATACAGGCAACTCCATTTACAGAAATATATACACACTTTGTCAGTAATATATTGTCATGCTTCTGCATATTCACGTTTTTTTCATGCTCAACTTCAATTCTATACAAATTTTATTACGTAATGCTATAGGAGTAAGAATATTTTTAACACCAATTTAACAAGCATCTTGGCCACCATCTAAATTATTTATCGAAACCATTGTGGAATTTCACTTACATAGGGATTAGTAATATAGAGAATTTTTGGTTAGTATATGGCTTATTAATGGTAAGGTTCTCGAGATGTGCTTCTCTATACATTTTTGACGGTCAGTTTAATCCCATTTATCTCAATATTATTCCGGTATGATAGAAATGTCAACCCTGACCTACTCGTGTTGAAAGTGAAAATCTAATCTATTTGATGAACTAATATTTCTTCTAAAATTAAACTGTACATGCATTATTTCTGTATTATTTGATTCACATTGCATATTTGCATGATTATGGGTTATGTATGTGTGAACTGTGTAGTGTATTGCAAGATCGTGCAAATGTGACATCAGTGAGCAATCATGTGACATTATTATTTGTAAACACACTGGCTCCTCATGTATTACGTGTCGGAATTATACATATATACATTCAAAGTGCAATCAATCTTTCAATCACTATTTATGATATTTTTGTGTCTGTTTTTAGGTTTGCATATCAGTAGACATAGTGTTTTTGTTCCTGATATGAGTTGTGATTTTTATAGAATTAGAAGGTAAGTCTAAATAAGTCATTGTGTGAGAGGGGGGATCGGAGGGGTCCTGATCCTGAAAACCCCGGCTTTAAAACATGAAATTCTGAGGTCTCACTCTGGAATAAAAAAAATATCAAATCCTGACATCCTGAACTTAAAAAACACCTAATCCTGACGACCCGAAAAAGATCCTGCCCACTCTCATTTTACTTATAAAGTCTAAAAAGATGACTCAACTTCAAACTTTCCCTCTAATTTTTCCTATATTTTTTTAAACACTCGTACTAAATTATAGAGCATTTGCTCCCCTTGAACTCTATTTGTCCCCTTCCCCATCATTTCCCTCTTTATTTGTTTAAAAGTCTTACTCTTTAATTGATTTACAGTAACAGCTGTATTGTGATTTTGACATGTTATAGATAAGATAAGATAAGATAACTTTATTAGCACTAACACATTGACAATAAATGGTTATGGCAACAAATTAAAGACTAACTACAATAACATATATATACAATGAAGGAGTGACAGTGGATAATTATGAGAGAAATATATAAAAAATAAATGAGAAGCATATACATTATTACAAAAATCAAGTACCTTTTAATAATGAGTTTCTCACCAACAAGCATTCATTCAAATAGTTGACAACAATTTTTAATATTGTTTGGGAATTACTATTTAGAATTGATATAAGTAAGTTATATGATAAGGAAGAAAATTTGTTGTTCAATAGAACATTATTTAATTTTTTAATAAGGTTATCTCTCACATATTTATAGGAGGAACATTTTAAAAGAAAGTGAAGTTCATCTTCAATGTCTCCATTGTTACAGCAAAGACATACCCTATTCTGCTTTGGTATTTTTAGATATCGCCCTTTTTCAATAGATAAAGTATGAGCACTTAACCTCAATTTACATAATGTTGATCTATCACTTTTGGATTTGCATTGATCAACATACGAGGGTCTTTTATTTGGTTTATAAAGTATATTAAAAAAGTTCATTTTTTTATTTTGATTGATGTCAGTCTCTTGCTTTTGGAAGGCTATATCATTGATTCTCTCTTGAATGTGTTTTAAATACATCTTAATATCAATAGGATTTAGATTAATAAAATGAAAACCAAGTCTTGAAATGAGATTTTTCATATTTATTATCCAAGAGTTATTTTTTTCAGTTGCTTTATATATTTTTAGGGCAAGTGAATTATTTGATTCAAGTATATGAAGCCAATATTTTATTGCTGAAAATTCTATTCTGGTATATAAAGGCAATCTATTTAGCTCGGCTAAACATGCAGCATTTGATGCTTTACAATGTATTCCTAGAATTTCTTTAATAAATTTATACTGCAAGTGTTCAAAGGGATCTGAATCCCTGTGTTGTTTGCCTATTCCCCATACTTCACTACCGTATAGAGCAATAGGCACAACTAGGGAGTCAAATAATTTTTCTAATAGCTTGCATTGGTTATTTAGTCCAATTGTTTTTTTTATTTTAAAAAGTGCTTTTCTACCCTTTTCAACAAGCAATGAGCTGCACAGATTTAGATTTCCTGTGTGCTGCAGTGTCATGCCAAGGTAGCAGTATGATTTGACAGTTTCCAGGAATTCGTTATTATATTTAAAAAAATTATTATGGGTTTTTCCATTTGAGTTAAATATAATGACTTTTGATTTGTTTATGTTGACTTCTAGTTTCCAGCATTTACAAAAATCACTAAGAACATTTAAAGCTGTTTGTAGTCCCTTTTCAGAATTTGATAATAAAACTATATCATCTGCAAATAAAAGGGAATTTATTGTTGTATCTCCAATTACAATGGGATCTGTATTAGCATCTTGGAGACTTTTTACTAAATTATTTATGTAAAGATTAAATAATAAAGGACTGAGAACATCTCCCTGTTTAACGCCACGGTTGGAGATAAATTCTTCACTGAGACCATTTTGGAATTTAATTCTACATGTAGTATCGTCATACATAGAATGAATTATATTAAAAAGTTTACAGGGTAATTTAAGTTCTAAAAGGATATAAAATAATCCATTTCTCCAAACTGTGTCAAAGGCCTTTCTGAGATCAACAAAGGCAGCAAACACCTTCTGTTTCTTATTTTTCTTTTGTTCTATTATATTAATTAACGTAAACTATAATTTTAATATTGAACACATTTAACCGTTCAGTTTCCATGTATTTGTGTCTTATATGAAGAAGGTTTTAGGTCGTGTTTCCTAAACATCTTATTGCTATTTGTCTGCCATGACTCACTGGGACATCACCCAGGTTCCTGTAAAATTTTGACACAATACAAAATAACTGATGCCACAATGGAAACAGGGGCCAGCTGAAGGACGCCTCCGAGTGCGGGAATTTCTCGCTACATTGAAGACCTGTTGGTGACCTTCTGCAATTGTTTTCTATATGGTCGGGTTGTTGTCTCTTTGACACATTGTCATAGGCAGATCCAGTGGGAAAAATTTGGTTGATTATATAGGTACATGTATCACTGAAGCGTAACTGGACCCCCAACCCACCCAGCCCTTTTTATCCGCCACTGATTGTTGTATAACATCAATAGTTGAAGTGGGCCAGATTACCATTTTAGAAAACTGGGTTTCAATGCTAGTCAATTAGAGGAATATTTGATTTTCATTGGTTGTAGATATGAAATCTTATTTTATCATGAAGTCAGATTTGATAATGACTTGAGGAATGAAGATGTAGTAATGAGTCTAACGACCCAATGACAATGTCATTTTTAGTATATTAAAATACAAAATGTATATAATTATGTGTACATATATATCACTGATTCAGTGCATGTGGCAATAGTAAATAAACACTGACAATGCAAATTTTAGATAACATTAATATAATAAAATACGATAAAAAATCATGTCTTTTTCAGGACTTCTGATCCAACCATGTAGTATGGCACGTTATTGAGATATGGTTTTGGTTGATGGATGTTCATGAAGGACCTGTAGTACAAAGTTTATCACTGGATTTAGCTCTTTGTCAAAGTGTATTTTTAAATTACTTTGCTTTGAGCTCAGTTCATTGTTATGCAATTCATTCTTTGTGAAATAAAGATTTGACTGACAACTCTCATGCTCAAGGATTTGTCAAAGTAGTATCACCTGTATGTACAATGTAAGTAATAGGGAGGTACATGTACATGTTAAAGCATTCTATTTCGATTTGAACCAAGCAATATATTTCCATTGACCAAATTTTAAAAAAACCCAAAAAACTAATTTACACAACAATGCTACTCCCGCTACTGGGTATGATGCTATGTTGTTTTAATACACCTGTTGCATACTGATTACTCAGTCCTGAGTGTAAATGGTCCTTTAATCATGTTATAACAAAAAAAATACCAGATGCTCCGCAGGGCACAGTTTTATACGACTGCAGAGTTCGAACCCTGAACAGTTTGGACACAACATTCAATCTTGAATTTGGATTGTGCTTAAATAGTTGACACAACATATAGGTTTCTGACACAGAATGAATGTGGTGTAAGAACTTAAACTTAAAAACTTAAAAAAAATAATTTAGACATTTATCTACATGTATTATGGTCCACTATCCAAAATCTAAATGCATGGTTAGATTCAGCATATCAAAGAACCCCAAGAATTCAATATTTGAAATCAAATAAAGTTCAATTTTGAACCCTTTAGACCTCAATGTGGACCAATTTGATAACCGGGCCCAAATATCAAAAATCTAAATAAATAAGTTATATATCAAAGAACCCCTTATATTATTTTTTTGTTGAAATCAAACAAAGTTTAAATTTGGACCAACTTGAAATTTACAAAAAATTACCAAAATAAGGAAAATTGTTTAACTTTAATAGCATTATGTATTCGGGTTTAGTTTTCTGTAATTAGTCAATACTTCAGTTTCATTATGTATATCTCTTTCATATTCATTTGTTAAAATTTACTGTTTGCAATAGCATGAATTGTTCTATATAGTAAGGATGTTCTTATCCCGGGCATAAAAACAATGCCGTATTTGGCAAAACCTTTTCAACTTTTGATCTTCAGTGCTGTACAACTTTGTACCTTTTTCACTTTCGATTTTTTATATCTGGGCGTTATGTATTCGGGTTTAGTTTTCTGTAATTAGTTAATACTTCAGTTTCTTTATGTATATCTCTTTCATATTCATTTGATAAAATTTACTGTTTGCAATAGCATGAATTGTTCTATATAATAAGAATGTTCTTATCCCGGGCATAAAAACAATGCCATATTTGGCGAAACTTTTCAACTTTTTATCTCCAGTGCTGTACAACTTTGTACTTTTTTCACTTTCGATCTTTTATATCTGGGCGTCACTTGTAAGTCCTGTGTGGACAAGGCGCGTTTTTGGCGTATTGAATTTTAAACCTGATGCTTTTTGTTATCTATTAATCATGTTTTTCTTTGTCTAATATGTTCTCCTATTTATTTGTATTGTAGTCCTGTAATATTATGTTGTCATTTCAATGTTATATTTAACTTTGCCATTAAAGTGCGAGGTTTGGCATGCCACAAAACCAGGTTCAACCCACCACTTTTATTCCCCTTTAAAAGTGTCCTGTACCAAGTCAGGAAGATGGCCATTGTTATATTATTGTTCGTTTCTGTGTGTGTTGCATTTTAACGTTGAGTCGTTTGTGTTTTCTCTTATTTTTGAGATATTGAGATCAGACGTGGCACGGTACTTGTCTATCCCAAATTCATGTATTTGGTTTTCATGTTATATTTGTTATTCTCGTGGTGTTTTGTCTGATGCTTGGTCCGTTTCTGTGTGTGTTACGTTTCGGTGTTATGTCGTTGTTCTCCTCTTATATTTAATGCGTTTCCCTCGGTTTTAGTTTGTTACCCCGATTTTGTTTTTTGTCCCTGGATTTATGAGTTTTGAACAGCGGTATACTACTGTTGCCTTTATTTAAAACTTAATATAAAGGGCACAACCTCCTTAATGTGTCAATTGAACATTTTTGTTATGTTGATTTATTAGTAGATCTTACTTTGCTGAACATTATTGCTGCTTACAGTTTATCTCGATCTATAAAAGTATTCAAGGTAATAACCTAAAACATTAAAATTTCTTTAAAAATTACAAATAGGGGGCAGCAACCCAATGACCAGTTGTCCAATTCATCTGAAAATTTTGCGGCAAGATAGATATTGACTTGATAAACAATTTCACCTTCCTTTAAATGCTTTGGTTTTGAGAATTATTAGCCAAAATCTACATTTCCCCTTATTTTCTATTTTTGGCCATGGCGGCCATCTTGGTTAGTTGGCTGGGTCACCGCACACGTTTTAAAACTAAATGCCCTAATAAAGATTGTGACTTAGTTTTGTTAAACTTTGCCCAGTAGTTTCAGAGGAGAAGATTTTTGTAAAGATTACAAAAATTTACGAAAAAAATTGGTAAAAAATTACTATAAAGGGCAATCTCCTTCAGGGATCAACTGACCATTTTGGTCATGTTGACATATTTGTCGATCTAACTTTGCTGAAAATTATTGCTGTTTACAGTTTATCACTGCCTATAATAATATTCAAGATAATAACCAAACACGGCAAACAAATTACCAATTCAGGGGTAGCACCCCAACAACCAGTTGTCCCACTCACAAGATCTGAACTTGATAAACCATTTTACCTCAGTCAGAGTTGTTCTAAATGCTTTGGATTCAGAGTTAAAAGCCAAAATCTACATTTCCCCTATGTTCTATTTTTAGCCATGGCAACCATCTTGGTTGGTTGACTGGCTCACCGCACACGTGTTTTGAGCTAGATACCCAAATGATGATTGTGGGCAAGTTTGGACCAGCAGTTTCAGAGGAGAAGATTTTTGTAAAAGTTAACGACGATGACAGACAACGCTGGTGTTATATAGCCATTCTTCCCCCATGCCAGTTTTCCCTCGGGGGAAAGACTGACATGAGCCAATGTTTCCCCTGAGAAAATTTTGGACCATGGTCATTCTTCCCCCATGGTATAAATTTCACTATATGTATATGCAAGTCTGGAAAGTAAACCGAACTGTGTTAAAATTAGACTTATTCATATACAAATTATGATTTGTTGTTAGTTTTCATTAACACAAGTCTGTTTACACATTTATGAGTCTGTCTACATGTTTATCAGTCTGTCTACATGTGTATCAGTCTGTCTATAGGTCAACTTGTCTGTCTTCCTGTTCACCAGTCTTTCCATGTGTCCCATAGTCTTTCTACATTATTAATTATTAATTGTCTATAGATATTAGAAGATGTAGTATGAGTGCCAATGAGACAACTCTCCATCCAAGTATCAATTTATAAAAGTAAAAACCATTATAGTTCAAGGTAAGGCCTTTAACATGGAGACTTAGCTCACACCGACAGCAAAGTATAAACTAAAAGGGCCCGAAAAATTACTATTTTTGTTAGGTCAATGATACCAAGGGTTCACACAAGAAAATGGATGTAATTACCACATCAGCATGTGCTTCATGTGTATAATATAACAGGTATATATCTATAAATACATTTGAAATGTATAATTAGCTTTTGTAATATTAAACTAATACAAAAAAGTTACTTTTTTTTTTAATTTTAGCTGAGGTCTCCAATGTTATATTACAAGGCAGAAAATAAAGCTTCTCACGCTACTTAAGGGGGAATTGGCCTGGTCCTGCACCCCCCCCCCCCCCACCCCCAAATCCCCCATACGCTGAGGGGAAAAAGTGGGATCATGTCAATTTTCCAGGGGATTAAAAAAGCTCACTTGGCCCTGTTCTCCTAATGCTCAGATTGGTTGTCATCGTGCAACACAGTTAATAACACCACATAGGAAAAACATAGAACTCCTTTTGTCATAAGACACTGTCAAATATCCAAACATGCTATCCACGCTCATCTGTGTCCACACTTGTAAAAACTATAAATAAATATGTTTAAACTAACTTAAAAACTAGTTTGTTTACACATGCATCAAATGGTTAAAAACGGCAGTTGCCCGGTTAAGACGCAGAAGGATCCCGATCTATTTCGGATTTCTCTGGAAATTCATTAGGTAAATTTTGCCTTACTTGGTATAAAAACAAAAATATAAGACAATATGGCAATATTTAATAGCTTGGTACCCCCAAGCTAAAAACCCCAATTACATACATGCTCCCAATCTTATGACAAGCATTGAAGTAATATAAAGTCCATAACATAATCATAATATATGTTACAAAATACAGTAAATAATTGGCTATGCATGTACACAACACCCTTAGTAATGCTACTGGCAGGGTGGGTGGGGAAGCTAGCAAAAAAGAAAGCGTCCATCCATGAGCAAGTTACTGAGAAAGCATGATCCAAACTGAAAGAGGCTGCGTATTTGGGGTCTGCAAGACCAAGCGGGAGCGCGCCAAATTTAAACCTTCGTGCTAAAAACAAATTTACGAATAAATTGAACTTTACCTTACTTGGTATAAAAACAAAAACATAAGACAATATGACAATATTTAATAGCTTGGTACCCCCAAGCTACCCCCTCCCTCCATTACATATATGCCCCCAATCTTATGACAAGCATTGAAGTAATATACAGTCCCAAGCCCAAAGAGGGGGAAATTAACGTGGTAAAAGGGTACTGAAGGTAGAGATGGTTTTCAGCCGTTTATCCATTTCACAATCTATGTACCGAGAAAAACAATCACTTGATCAATAACCCTAACAATTTTATGTCATCGTCTGAAAGGCCCACTTTGCTACCCCAAGTCGCCGCGCCTCGGCGAAAAGAATGGCCTCCACAACTAAGGCGGTCTAACTTCATTAGGTGTAATGTAACACGAAAGGCATTCAGGAAAACTGTGTATGTCAAACATGAAGTATCTAATAACCGAAAAAGGGGATTCAATGGTTCTCCTTCTAAGGCAAGCACCTGATACATGGCTGTAACAGGGCACAGTGTGTGACTATAAAAATGAGGTAGCACTACTTCTATTGGCTTGGAACGAAACTAAAGGGTTTTGATGACTTTAAGACGTAAGAGCATACCCCAGCTGCAAGGCAAGACATCTATTCTGCGCAAGTCGAACTCTGGGTTAAAAGTTCCTTTAATTAGAAAATTATTGGGTCGTAAGAAACAAAAAAAACCCTGTCAGACAAGCCGCCCAAAATACAATGTTATTATGGTTTGACATATCAAGTACTTTTTTCATACCCAATAAAAGTTCGGGTGTAACTGGTGCTTTATAAGATTAGTTTGTACCTAATTCTCGTTGAACACCAGTTAATAAGTGTTTTATATTCCACGAATTTGAAATAGGATCTTGCAAGTTGTGCATTTTATCACAAGGCACCGCTTTAAACTCATACTCTTCACAAAACTGAACGTACGTCTTCAAATGCGTATACGATAAGTTCCTGATGTTGATTCACCCCACCCCTTGCCTTTCAGGCGTCCTACAGTTATCTCCAAGTCTAATGGCCGGCTTGCACCATCTACAAATATAAAATTCATAAGTCACGTGTCTCAACAGTTCGTCTGCACTAAAGGGAATATAACTATAACTGTTAAGATATCATACAGTCTTGAAAGTTGGCCTTCCTCATGCGGCCTGGACGCAGCATCAGCTATGATGTTTCCGCTTGGAAATTTTCCTTTTATGTCAAAGTTATACATCGCGGACAGACAAAACAAGTCCCTTAATAAACTCGTTAACACATTGTTTTTTTGTCGATCCCTTTTTTAGAATACATTTTGTAGTATTGTCAGTTAGTACAATTACAGTTTGATTTTTCCACCAGTGGCCCCCAACCAAGCACTGATAAAACAACAGCCAATATTTCTTTTATGTTTATATGTTCCTTTCGGAAAGCCGGAGAGTCAATAGCCCAATTCACATAAAAGTAATCTCCGTTATGATAGCCACCGCTTCCTAACGAAGAAGCGTCGGTTTGTAAGGAAGTGATATTTAACAGTTCCATTAAGGTGGTACCCAACACTTTCACTAAAATTAATTTGGCTCGTTTAATTTTCATAAAATTTTGACAAAGTAATTACTTTGACCCTTTAACAAAAGTACAAAAATTTCAAAAATTTTGAACCAACCATTTTATCAGAAAAAATACACTGGTTATATAGCAGTTTGACAAACACCAATTTTGATCATTGGGAAGCTTAATATTCCCTTTACAACACAACGTTATTAAAACGTTTACCTGATTTTACAGAGTTATCTCCCTGTAGTGTTAGGTACTGAACAGATATATCATGTTAAGGAGGGGTATTTGCGAAAAATACTAGTCGAGAGAATGTTAAATTTCACGAGCCGTAAGGCGAGGGAAATTCATTCTCAAGACTGGTATTTTTCGCAAATACCCCTCAATAACATGATATATCTGTTTAATTACACCGAATGTTAATGTACTAAAACGCATTGATGACCGTGATGTTACAAGCGTCCAGTCGGATAGAGTATTTTTTGGCAAATACCACGGCAGAGAGGGTAAAAAAGGCATATCCTTTTAGCAAATACCCCGGCGGCGTTAAAAATGAACGATATTCATTTGATAACAGTAAATTGGTGAAAAATACACTGACTATTAACCAATCAAAACCCCAGATTCTTACATAAGGTGTAATTATACCGTAAAGTTTATCCACCAAGAAATGTCAGCTTTAAATTCAGAATTCAATAAAACTTTGTCATTGCGGTTTTGTGCGCTGGAAGTAGAGTTAATCAAACGTCTGAGAAAAGTTCTTCCTCCTATTACCATTTGACAGGCCAAATTTAGTTTACCATAAAGAGATTGAATCTGTTTAACACCTGCACGTTTGCGCTTTTGAAAAGACAACAATAAATTATAAAAGTCTGACTGTTTCTCCGGTGACATAGTAAGAGTCAATTCACGAGTGTCTATAATTATACCTAAAAAAGTAATGCGTTGTGCTGGTCCTTCAACCTTAGACCAGTTTATGTTACATTGTATATCCTAATTCTCGTAAAGTACGAATCAATAAATGTAACCCTCTATTACAATTAAACATTGTATCTTCAATAACTAGAAAATATGCAATACATGTAATATTATATCTACATTTCATTATTATTATATACACACTGCTTCGCTTAATCTTTGGAATAATTTTAGACTCCGGGAGTGCCCAAAAGGAAGCTTAGAATCAAACATATGTATGTAGGACTATCATCACCTAAGAACGTCCACTTTACACCTGTTAAATTGTGATTTGAAACATGGCAACACACGGATCTATAAGTACTTTTTAAATCGACTTTTGCAAGAAAACTATTAGGTTTGATGAGCTTTAAAGCGTGACGTATATATCCATATAAGCACAATTAGTATCACTAGTATACGAATTTAAGTAAATTCCAATCGGTTGACTCGCGTCGTGTATCAAACGAATATCTCCATTTGGCTTCGGCACGGCCCCTAATGAGCTATCAATTGTCGGAATAGATTTTGTTATGATATAATTTCGTAATTCTATCTCTTTCTTAATTTGTTTTTCAACTTTTGACCTGTATCTGAAAGCGGACGAATAGTTTTCTCTATTAACCGGATAATGCGGACCAAATTTTATACACAAATGAAATCATTTTTAACTCCATCTAAAATATATTCACGGTTTTCTATGTCTATAGGCAAAAGACAACCCCAAGCCTCGAAATGCAAACAATTAATCGTAGAGGTCGCCTTTCTATTCACGACTATTCCCGATTTTGAGGCAGTTCCAAGTTTTTTGGCTTATTTGTAGGTTGAGAATGACCGTTAAGCGCCGAATGCGCATTAGAGAAGCAAATCGCACAGCTATGCATCATTCTGCAATCCGATCGAAAACAAGAATTGGAATTAAAATTTCGACAAATTTCTCTCCAATCTGGTAAAAACGGACCTTTGCGGCGCTCGTCTATCCCTGGCCTAGAATTCCTTCCCCTACCTTTAGATGCTCCAACCGACGCTTTAGAAAATGCTCGAATTGTAGGGTTGTCAAGTTTAGACACCAACTGGAAATCGCGTAAATCATGGCGATAAATTCCTTATTCGAATAATTCATCGGCCTGTTTTTGGCGATACTCCTTATTGTCATGTATTGGTCTTACATTGTATTTGGTTATCAGATGTATCTGTATGTTGTACTCTCTTATGTGAAGTCATTAAACATATCTACCATGCTGAACTGAGTTATATGATATGGTGTCAGATGTCGGTCCACTAAAATCATGAAATAAGGACCAAGAAGAAGTTGAAAAACCTAGTCATTAGTATAAACACTTAGATTTGTGTCAAATGAACGCATCGAGGTGAAATGGCAGACGGTATAAACGGTAGAACACCGTGTATGAACTGGGACAGTGGGGACCTCCCAGGGACCTGGAAAGCATTTAAAACGCATTGCGAATTTATGTTCCAAGGGCCGTTAAAAAAGAAACAGGGAGACGAGAAATGCGCTTATCTTATGATATGGGTTGGCGAAAAGGGCAGAAATGTTTACAGTACTTGGGATATGACGGCAGAAGACCAGAAAAAACTTGAAAAATATTATGAAAACTTTGAAGCTTATGTTAAACCCAAATCCAACCAAGTTTTCTCAAGCTATAAATTCCAATGTAGACTACAAAAAACAAATGAAACTTGCGAAGAATTTGTAACAGATCTGAAAGTTTTGGTAAAAGATTGTCGGTATGCAAACCCCGATAGAATGGTCAGAGACAGGATTGTTTTTGGAACAAAATCATCTAAAGTTAGAGAAAAATTAATTAATGAAGAGTCAGAACTTACATTAGAAAAAGCCTTAGATATAGCAAGAACTTATGAACTTTCTCAAAGACAATTACAAACAATGAATATTGGTGAAGACCCAAATGTCAATAGTATAAACAGAAAGAAAATATACTCAAAACAAACTCCAAAAAACAGTTATCCGCACAAATATGAACAAGGTGCTAAACCTAGATATAAACAAGACAAATCAAAACTACACGTATGTCAGAGGTGTGGTTATGACCATAACGCAGGAAGTTATTGCCCAGCCAAAGGTAAACAATGCAAAAAGTGTGACAAGAAAGATCATTTTGCTAAAATGTGCAAAACCAGAAAAGAAAAAAAGGTACACGAGATAGACCGAGAAGAATGTTCTTATTACTATGACTCAAGTGACTCAGACACATTATTTGTTGGTGCACTCTACAATGAAAAAAATGAGAGTGACACATGGTGTGAAGATATCACAGTTGAAAATGTCAGTATTAATTTTCAACTTGACACCAGTGCACGGTGTAATGTTCTGAATCGTACAGATTTTAGACGCATGAAGACAAATAACGTTTTAAGCAAACCAGATTCTAGATTGAAATCATTCTCTGGACACAACATAGAATGTGATGGCAAAATAACTTTACCGATTACATTAAAAAAACAGAAACATGAAGTAGAATTTTATGTTGCAAATACAAAATCACAATCAGTATTAGGAGCTGCGACATGCTCAGAAGTAGGCTTGATCAAAAGAGTGTATACACTAGAAGCCAAATATTCAGATTTATTTACTGGACTTGGATGTTTACCTGGAATACATAAAATACATGTAGACGATAGTAGTAACCCTGTAGTACACCCACCAAGAAAGGTGCCAGTTTCACTGAAAGGTAGAATCAAAACTGAACTAGACCGAATGATGAAACTAGGAGTAATCGTTAGACAGAAAGAACCGACTGCATGGGTCAACAGTATGGTAACTGTAGTTAAGTCAAATGGAGATGTAAGAATATGCATTGATCCGAAGGACTTAAATAAAGCGATTAGTAGGGAACACTACCCTATGAAAACTGTAGAAGAAGTAGTAGCTAATATTCCGAATGCTAAAGTATTTAGCAAAATTGATGCAACGTCGGGATTTTGGCATCTCAAACTAGATGAAGATAGCAGCAAACTGACATGTTTTAACACACCGTTTGGGAGATATCGCTTCTTAAGAGCTCCCTTTGGAATTAAGTCAATTCCGGAAATATTCCAACGTGTTATGACAGAAATAATGGAAAACATTGAAGGAGCAGAAGTTATTGTTGATGATATACTGATATGGGGATCAACAATCCAAGAACATGATGAGACACTGAAAAAAGTTTTAGATCGAGCAAGACAATGCAATTTAAAACTAAGTAAATCAAAATGTCAGTTCCGAAAAAGTGAAGTTGACTATGTTGGACACATTATCAGTAAAGATGGGTTGAAACCAGACCCTGAAAAGGTGCGTGCAGTCCAGAAGATGAAAAAGCCAGAAAACAAGAAAGAATTGCAAACATTTCTTGGTTTTATTACGTATCTCAGTAAATTTCTGTCAAATATGTCAGATGTCAGTGCTCCATTAAGAGTACTTTTAGAAGAAAAGAATGAGTGGTGTTGGGAAAAAGAACAAGACACTAGTTTTAATAAACTTAAAGACATGGCCACTAATGCGCCTATTCTATCCTACTATGATCCAAAACAGCCACTAACATTGAACGTTGATGCTAGCTCAAAAGGCTTAGGTGCCGTGTTACTCCAAAATGACAAGCCTATTGCCTATGCATCGAGAGCACTTACTCCAACTCAACAAAGATATGCTCAAATTGAGAAAGAAACTTTGGCTATTGTTTTTGGATGTCAAAAGTTCCACCATTACGTATACGGTAGACAAGTAGAAGTAGAAAGTGACCATAAGCCACTAGAAAACATATTTAGTAAACCACTAAATGAGGCACCACCAAGAATACAAAGATTTGTATTACAGCTACAGAAGTATGACATTGTTGTAAGATATAAGCCAGGAAAATCTATGTATGTATCAGATACATTGTCAAGAATGTACTTACAGGAAACAGTAGAAAAACTGGTACCAGATATAGAAATTAATGAAATTCAGTTAAATGCTCATCTTCCAATATCACCTGAGAAATATGAACTGTTTAAGAAACAAACAGAGAGTGATGAAATTTTGCAACAAATGAAGAAAATAAATGAAGAAGGATGGCCACTGAAAAAAGAAGAGTTACCAGAAGATCTCAAAATGTATTGGCAGTTTAGAAATGAAATTACCTGCATCGATAACCTATTGTACAAAGGATTAAAGCTGATAATACCAACAAGTTTACGCAAAGAAATGTTACAACTAATCCATGAAACACATATGGGAATCGTTAAATGCAAAACCAGAGCCAGAGAGTTCATGTATTGGCCTGGAATGATGTCTGATATACAAGACATTGTAGAAAAATGTGAAACATGCGCAATAAACAACAAGAAAACTAACAACAAGGAACCTATGATAACGTCAAAGCTTCCAGATAGACCTTCATCTAAACTAGCAGCTGATTTGTTTCAATACAAAGGAGAACATTATTTACTAACAGTTGATTATTATTCAAAATGGCCAGAAATTGATAAACTGGATGAATTAAGTTCATCAAATACAATTTGCTACTTAAAAAAGCAAATGTCTAGATTTGGATACATTGATCAGTTGATCACAGACAATGGTCCGCAATTCGCTTGCAGAGAATTTGCACAGTTTGCAAAAGAATATGGATTTGTTCATACCACAACTAGTCCACATTTTCCACAAGCAAACGGACAAGCTGAAAGATTCGTACAAACCGTGAAAAGTCTAATAAAGAAAAGCAAAGATCCATACAAAGCTATGTTGGACTACAGAAACACACCACTAGATGAGATAGAATTATCACCAGCACAATTGCACATTGGACGACGTTTGAAGTCAAGTCTTCCAACATCAGCACCACTGTTAAAACCAACTGTTGTAAACGAACAGAAAGTTAAAAAACTATACAACAAAAGACAAAAAACTCAAGAATATTATTTTAACAAACGCAGTGGAAAACCGTTGAGAGACCTAAAAGACAACGAAACAGTTATGATTGAACACAACAATCAGTTAACACCAGGAAAGGTTGTCCGTAAACATGAAACACCTAGATCTTACATAGTTGAAACTCTTGGAGGAACACGCCTAAGAAGAAACCGCAAACATCTTAAAACAACAAGAGCAACATTTCAACCAGAAATGGAAATAGAACAACATTTGGATGTAAATACACCTCAACAAGAAATCCGAAATGATCCTATCACTGAAAATTTCAAACAAGCAACAGAAATAAACAAACCCGTTCAAAATCAGGAAACTCAAATCGAAAGGAAATCTGTTGAACCAACTGGTAGCACAAGATCAGGAAGATCCGTTAAAGTGCCGATCAAATATAATGATTATGTATGTAATTCAATCAGTGTAAATTCAGAAGGAAAGGAAATTTATGTTTAGAAAATATGTGAAATCTAAGTAAAAGCAAAATAGCAAAATATATGTGAAATCTAAGTGAAAGCAAAATAGCAAAAAATATGTGCATATAAAATATCATCAAATATATAGAAATGTCAATAATGTTATAAAGAAAGTGAAAGTTTAAGATATCTAGTGAAATCTAAGATATCAAGTGAAAATTTAAGATATCTAGTGAAATCTAAGATATCAAGTGAAAATTTATAATATCTAGTGAAATCTAAGATATCAAGTGAAAATGTAAGATATCAAGTGAAATCAAAGATATCAAGTGAAAATGTAAGATATCAAGTGAAAAATCTAAGATATCAAATGTCAAATTAGTGAAAGTTCTGAAATATTGTCATATTATTTAGTAATTCTAGTCAGTAGATCTAGTCATTTTTGTTTTATTCAATACTCAGTAGAATAGTTGTTATTTGATATAAAAATAGACATGGTTAAGAACAATTACAATAACATTAATAGTTATGATTGATGATCAGTATTAACATTGTTTAAAAGGAGACAGTTTATACAAAGCTTTAAGATATTAAGAAGTGACAATTTATACCATGAGTGAAATCCATTAGAACTTTATTAACAATAATGAAGATGTGACAACTGAAACTTTAACAGTGAAATCCAGTAGAACTTTATCTATATTGCACACATTGAATCAGGACTTTATTCTTAAAGAGAGAACTGTTATTTAATTTAATTTAATTAGAGTTGAACAGCGAACTTACAAAATAACTCTTTTCAAAAAAGGGGGGATGTCATGTATTGGTCTTACATTGTATTTGGTTATCAGATGTATCTGTATGTTGTACTCTCTTATGTGAAGTCATTAAACATATCTACCATGCTGAACTGAGTTATATGATAACCATGCTGAACTGAGTTATATGATACTTATCATATAATAACACGGAATACCAAACATTCCTGGCCGCTAAACGATAAATGTCAGCCGTATAGTTAAGATAACCCTGAATGTTACTAAGACGCTTTTGCTTAAGGGCATACGATACAGTTTTGAACCTGTATTTACAAGTTGATGAAAATTTGCGTATAGACTATTTTTTACCTCATTAAATCAAATATGTAATAAAAAATATACCTTCATGTGCTACTTTTTGAGTAAAATGAGTTCGAAATTTTGTATATTTGCTCAAAATTCAGATTTGTGTCCGTATTTTCTTTTTCGAAAGAAAGACATAACTTTTTCGTTTTAAAAGATAAACACAAAATGGTTTTTGTTAAATAATGGGTAATTTCTGTATTTTATAAGTATTGTGATAGGGGAAAATGCACCATCACTTTTCTTATAGATCTTTTACATATTTTTACTATAGTTTTAATAGAAATGAGTTTTGATTTATTTTATAAATAAAAGAATTTCACTGTTGTCGTCATGTCACCAAAATTTATAAGTTAATTTAAAAGAGATTATATAAAATACCAGAATTTGACAAAGAATTAAAATAGCTATTATTTGACATTTTTCTACAAAAGCTATAAATTGGAGTATAATATTTTATCTATTAGCGATAGCAAATATTATGTAACCTTTAACAATATGTTGGATTAGCATGCTCGGATTAAGACCACGCTATCGTAGATTTGAGCTCTTAGGTGATATGGGGCCAGTGACAGGGTTTATGAAATATTTTCCTTTGTGTACATATTTATTTAACCTTAATTGGGCCTCACCTGGGAATGAAACAAAACTTGTATTTTATAAAATTGTGGTCACTTGAACATTGACCAGCAATTAATAAAGATCTATTATTTTACAAAGAATTGGTTTTTCATTCCAGGTGAGTGTCACTTTATGTTTTATAAGTTGATATTTTTAAATGAATATTTTCATGTTTTATGCATTGATATTTTAAATGAATATTTTCTACATGTTGAGATATTAGAAACTAAAAAGGGTATAGTTGCATTCGTAACAGCTTAATTGAAGTTCAAAGTATTTTTACATTTACAGAATTTTCTAATGTAAATAGTTATTTTTAGAGACAAAGTCTTAAAGTTTTCTATTATTGAATTTAGCATTTTTATCATTCTTTTTAACAACTATCTAATTGTAATGTTTAAATAAAGCGACTTTGTACATATTTTTATAGTTCGTAATGTTTAAGTATTTGAAAGACACGACTTACTTATATTATTCATTTGCTTTATCGTGTAAATATTATTTAGCGTTGGTATTTTTATTGAGTTATTTAGTAGTTATATTGAATATGATCATAATGCGCAAGTAGTTATAGTCCGTTTCATTCCATTATTTATTTTTATGAACATAGCGGTATTAAGCTATATCTAAAAAAGTTATCTCATATTTAAACAGCGTCAAATGCAAAATTATTGAGAATGTGTATTTTATTAACTATGAAGGCTAAAAGGTAACAACCAGAGTTGTGTATATCGTTTTAGTAATTTAGACAGTTTACATATCCAACTATCTCCGTCATCACGTGACTTTTACACTTCTGTTGTATATCATTAATGGCCGATAGATTATCAATGAAAGTGAACGGGGTAGATAAATAAAACGGTCATAACTTTTTTGTTATAAAGTATATTTTTCCTTCCAACCCCGCGTTTTACAGTTTATAAATTTTTACAATTAAATATGTTTTAAGTTTCAGTTCAGAAATATGATTTCGTGCTTCGAAATAAGTTTGAAAATTGAGGTGACATAGCCACACAGCCTCCGTTGACATCTTCGTTAAAACTCGACAAAATTGCAATGGGACCTTTTTGTAAAATCAATTTTCTCAATTAATTTATTGTTACTTATATCCTTCCAACCTCTAAAAAGATCGACAACATATTTATTTAGAGTAAATGGCAAACCATATCGGTTCAGGTATTAAACTTTTTGCTTCGAAATTTGTTTGAAAAGTTCATATTTTGGCAGTTTTCAGCAATATTTTCAAAATGGCGGACACTGTTGAAGGTTCATAACGACACGACATGCCGGTATTCATTTAGTTATAAATCAAAAAGTAATATTTCAAATATTTATCAAAGTGTGTCTTTTTGTACTTAAGAAATTTCTTTTTTCACATGTTCTTCAATATATTTAATAGAAACAGTCTCTCACACTAAAAAAAAAGATTTACATGCACCAACCATGCAGTTTAGAACATTGATAGCGTGGGGCGACATGGACATATATATTTTTGAAGATTTGTACGATGAAAATCGTAAAATTGTTAGATGCATGTCTTTTCAATAATTGTCTTACCTTAATGCAGCATATATTTAAACACTATTTCCCTCTGTGAAAGTGGATACATGCTATTTGTTTTGATAAAATTTCGAAGTTACATATAACAAAATGGCGACCAAATAATTTCAAACGTAGAGGATGTTCGACACTTAGTTTACACATGCAAATAATTCAATAAGATTTAACTGTTTGTATTGCAATTAAATATGACACGTTATTGTAACTCGTATGATAATTAAGGATAAAGCAAGATTGTGGAGATATTAATTAAGTCATCAACGTGATCAAACAAAACAAACATGGCAACGTGACCTAATCACGATGTAAATTTTGACAAGACTTAATATATATATTAGTATTATACGATTGTTTATGAAATCATTTTATGATAATATTTTATATCAACGAAAGGAAACCACGGATGGGTTGAAACAAAGATGCAATATCTATATATATATATTTTGAAATTATTACTTGGGTAACCAGTACATTTTACATAACCATAATTAAACCAGTCACATACAGAGTTATCGAACCTAATTATGACTGGAATAGTTGCATATGAGTATGCGTTTGAATCATGTATAAATGTTTGTTTTAAAGTCAGAACGAGAAATGAAAATAAAGCACATTTCTCTCCTTGTTTCCATATGCAATTTATGGTCCAGATTCCATTGTTGTTTATAATAATAATGTTTTTATATTCTTGTGTTTAACGTAATAATGTTCTGTTTACACATCCTTAATTTAACCTTGTTTTAAAGTGAATAATTTGGTTACCATAGCAACACTTCTTCTTCTTTCGTTAATCAGCAACGGAAAAATACCATCACGCTGATGCTGTGTCATCAAGTGCAGGTGCTGTACAATTTGTGATCAACAAAACCGAAAAGTAAATAAATATATACAAGTTTAAAATTGTGGTCTGTGCAGGATAAAAACAAGGATGATCTTTACAGCATCACTGTGACTCTGGTCTCAGGATGGAAGTGAGACCAGAGGTTTTCCTTGAAAGAGTCCGAGTCGGTGTCAGTTGCAATGTTTCCTGGTAGATGGTTCCAGTCTCGGATTGTTCGTGGGTAGAAGCTGTACTCGTATTCAGAGGTGTTGCATTGTGGCTGCATGATGCTGACTGTGTGACTATGACGTGTTTTCCTGTTGTTGATGAGGTAGTATTGGGGAATTTCAGTGGCTACTTGGTGGTACAGTATTTTCTGAAATAATATTAATCGATTTGCTGTTCTTCTCGTTTCAAGGGTAGGCCAATTTAAAGATTGTAGAATTGCGGTCATAGAGCCGGGTTGGTAATTGTAGTTCTTGGTTACAAATCTTGCCGCCCTGTGTTGTACCATTTCTATACGTTTTATGTCCTTCTTCCAATGGGGGTCCCAGACTGAACTGCTGTATTCCAGGTGTGGTATTACCAGAGCAATATAAGCGTGTTGTTTAATTTCTTGAGGGCATCTATATAAATTTCTTCTTACAAAATTCAGTTGTTGTGAAGCTTTGTTAACTTTTGAGGTTATGTGATGGTTCCAATTGAGCTTGCTGTCCAGCTCCACCCCTAGGTA
Source organism: Mytilus galloprovincialis (assembly GCF_965363235.1). Taxonomy (NCBI): domain Eukaryota; kingdom Metazoa; phylum Mollusca; class Bivalvia; order Mytilida; family Mytilidae; genus Mytilus; species Mytilus galloprovincialis. The sequence goes on from NC_134847.1 coordinate 5,250,164, forward strand.
TGGGTTATGTTCTTTAAGTTCCAATTTTGTAGAATGTAAGAAGTATGGTCTTATAATTCTATTACGGATGTTATGCGTTGTCTGTAAAACGTAGCATTTCTTTGGATTGAATGACATTTTCCAATCGATAGACCATTTTTCTAGTTCAGTTAAGTCTTTCTGTAATATTTCTGTATCATTATGAGTTTTGATGTCTCTGTAAAGTAGGCAATCATCTGCAAAGAGTCTTATGCTGGTGCCAGTTGTTAAATTATCCCCAATGTCATTGATGTATAGGAGAAATAGAAGTGGGCCAAGTATACGGTTCCTTGAGGGACTCCGGATCTTACGGTAGCTGGTTGTGATTTAAAGCCATCTAGGAGTACTGTCTGTTTTCTATTTTGGAGCCAGTTATCTATCCAGTTTACTGTGTACTTATCAATACCCTTTTTCCTAAGTTTGTGTACAAGATGGCGACGTGGCACGGTATCGAAGGCCTTACTGAAGTCCAGTATCAGTATATCTGCCTGGCTTTTGTTATCTCTTATTCTAGCTAGATCTTCTGTGGTGTTTATGAGCTGTTGTTCACACGAGTGGTTTTTCCTGAATCCATACTGGTATGATGACAGGAGATTATTGTTGTCCAGGTAGTTCATAATACTACTAAAGATTATGTGTTCCATAATTTTGCAAGGGACAGAGGTAAGGGAGACAGGACGGTAATTTGCTGGATCTGTTTTATCGCCCTTTTTAAAGATCGGGATGACATTACCGATGAGCCAGTCTGATGGTACTGTTCCTAATTTGATAGATTTATTAAATATAACCTCCAAGTACGGTGCTATTTGTTCTGCTGTCTCTTTCAGGACTCTGCAAGGTATCAGATCTGGTCCTGTTGCTTTGTTAGGATTTATATTTTTCAACTGTTTGATAATTCCAGGTATCGATATGTATATTGGTTTCATGTGTACTATAGGTCTTGGTAATTTTGGTAGCCTAAATTCAACATCTGTATAGAATCGTATGTCTATGTACTGATTAAAATCAATATCAGAAAATGCTGATTCGTACTGCTGATTAAGGATGTTTGCTTTTTCTTCTGCATCCACTTTATTAAAATTCAAAAAGAGGCCCTTGTATGAAAGGCCGTTCATGTCAAAAACCCGATAAAGTAACACGTTAACATTTAACGCGATAAAATCACATTTAACACGATAAATACAGTTGTAACGTGTTTAAATATTTTTTAACGCGTTATTTCATTATTTAACGCGTTAAGCACAAAACTACAAAAAATTACCGAAAATACTTTCATCTTTCGCCATAACAACGATTTAAGACGTCAGATTTTACTCGAAACTTAGTAAATGAAATGGCCACATGTCACATTGTGTCATAACTTTGTCAATTAACGCGATAAAGTTTATTGATTTTCAGCACATTTTTAGGCAGTTAAGCTACCTTATGCGAGCACCCTGGATTTGGGTCCCCCCCCCTGGGAATTTTTGAAAAAGTGCCATTGCTCTGATCTGGCAGGTCTGGTAGATTCTTTTAATAACTAATTAGACATTTTTCCCACACTTTTTGTTATGAAAAACAATTAATATAAGGAAAATTACCTTAAATGATCGTCGATTTTCCCAAAACAATTGATGTTCCCCATTTGAAAAAGTGCTAATTAAAAAGTTAAGCATAGCTTTTTATCGTCTGTGCTTTTGATGAAGATATAAGTGAACTATTGTAAGAATAATTTCATCGCCGAAAATATTTGTAATGAAGGCATTAAAATTTGCCAAATGGCGCATGGATATTATTTTGCGGCTATTTTTAATCGGTGACGCCATTGATTTGGTGGATTCCATCCTAATAAAGGTAAATATTTAAAAGCAATGTCTTACTTCCTCTCTGTATAAGTCTTGAATTTGTAAGAATACTTGATTATTTTATTTCTACATCGTATGAAAATATGTATTTTATTTTATTATTTAATGCAAGCTGATGTTATTATTATCGTGTCTCTCCGTACTTTTTATGTATTGTGGAAACCCCCAAACATTATACTCGATCAGGGCCTTTGCAATTTCAATCGGAACCTAATTTGAATACGTATATATAGATTTTGTCGATGTCAAGGTCATTTCAAGATGGTTTCCTTTATCGTGTTTTAGTTAAGGCTTGCTTTGGAGTTACAGACTGCTACATGTGCTTTGATATAGCCAAAGGCGTTTCAAACAATATAAAGATTACTACTTTATCAATAATTTGCTAAAGGACAGCATTATTTCACTTCAAAAGTCGCATATAATTGTAAAATATTAAAGGAAAATTCCGCGATTTTTTACTTATCATCTAATTATGTTCATCTTAACATAAAAAACACATTTGCAAAGTTTTAAATTTATATTCCTTCTAATAACGGAGAAAATCAAGTATTTGAAACTTTTTTGGTTGAATTCTCGAGTGGGTCGTGACGTATTAGCCCGATTTATTGAATTCTGGGAAAAAATAAAATCTGTTTAACTCATAGCTTATCGACAATATACGTAATTAAAAGCGCACAGCTGACGAATGGTCGTAGTCATTAACCACAATACAAGAATGAACGAAAATGAATATGCATATACCGTTTTGTTTTGATGAATTAAACTCCTATTAAATTATCTCTAGTAAATGTTTTCGAATAAATTTCATTAATTATTGTTGAGAATTTTTTCATAAAATATTTATTGAACATTTTTACTGATATTGAACTGAAATTATTTCAGTTCTATTTACCGTTATTGTTTTGATAATCATTTCAATGCAACTAAGTGTGAGCAGAGTGTGTATATTATTTTGTAAAGGTCACTGTATATTTCTCGGCTTGAGGTCAATTTGTTTACCTTGTAGCTATTTAGCCGCAGGTGTGAGTTCAAGCGTACACAGGTATAAATGTTGTTATTTGGAAAGGATAAACAGAAAGGGTTAGAAAGAGTATGCTGTCACGATTTTAATACACTAAGAGTTTAATACACGATGAGAATAAAGATACAATAATTAAATTGTGTAAATTAATTGAAAATAAAATTTCAGATTCGTAATTCCGAAAGTGTATAAAAATAAAAGGAAACAATTTTTGATTACTTTCTTGGCGGTAATTGGCGTAAATGAAGTAAAAAATGGTAGTTTTAATCTTTAATAAAAACTAAATGCAATATTACCCAATTTGTTATACCATTGCCAATCTGTTTGATATCATTGACTTTACCGGAATTTTTTAACTTGTATTCAAATCTGGCTGTGTTTTAATTCTTATAAAACTATAGCAATTTTAAAGTTTTTAATTGAAAAAAAAATACAACATACAAAATGCATGATTTTTTTGTTTTAGTTTCTTTTTAACATTTTATTCTTGCATAATTAAATTCATTTGACAATCATTTACACGAACTTTTTATGAAAAGAATACCAATTATCTAAGCTAAGGCATTATTTTTTTTGACAATTTTTTTTTTAAAATCCTATGATAATATTTTGTGCAATGTTGAACATGATAGCCGTCATTAATCCAAATAAGTAATACAGTAGTTGTAATAAAACTTATATCTTAGTCATGCATAACTGATATTGACGAATTTAGAATAGTTTGTCCATACATCGTTGTTCTTGCAACAATCATTATTAGTATACATACATGTAAGTTTCCTGACGTATAAGCGCCACTGAGGATTAGCTCCAGAGAAAGCAAAATAGTAGCGTTTCGTTCGTTTGTTTGTTGGGAAAGGAGAGGAAATGCAACCACTTGTACAGATAAACGACAGAATTACCATACAAGCATTTATAGTCAATACAAACAGAAAGAGTTCCCATCGTTGGACAGGGAATATGAAGGCTTCCAAGAATGAACTAGTGACATGTCTAACTCTGAACAGTTAGAAAACGGACTATCGACATCGACCGCTTGTTCTTGATATTTGAAACTGCATGCATATATACGTATACGTTTATGATTGTGATGAGTTCTTGTGTCTGACAAAAACTAAATTCATTCATGGTTATATCTTGCCATACTTTTATATTGGTTTGTAAGGTGATTACTCAAAATCATTATTTGAAAATCCTGTTTGTGAGATGTAGATTCATTTCAATACAGAAATTTCGTCTATGAATTAAGTTCCACAAGTGTATAACACGGAGAAGCTCTGAGGGTCCATTACTCCCATTTTGTTTGGGTGTGAACCATCGATGTTTACAGCAATATCAAAGAATAAGATGATGATGGTAGAAAGATCTATGGGCGTTATGTGGCAAATAGTACATGCATATCGGACCATGAGTTGTCAATTTGTATGAAAAGATTTCCGATACAACCATATTATTGAGAAGCAAGGTTTAAATGCTATACTCTCGTACTAGTATTACAGGGTTCTTGTCTTGTGGCGTTCACCTTAGACACACATCTTTTTAACGATGTTTAAAAAAACGACAGAACCAATTTAATGTCATATTTCCATATTTTTTTTAAATGTAACTAAAAGTCTTTTATCTGACAAGAATACCCCTATTTAGCGGACAAGTAATTTATTCTTTTTTCTGTTATTGAATACCAAGAGAGAAAATAAATCCCGAAATTAATTTGAAACTTTGATACTCAAAAGTTTGCCAGCAAAATATTCACATCCCTTGGGGATAATTAGTGTTCGTCCAGTGGCATATATTACAATTGTGATGACGAATTCCTTCCTTTGTTCGAGAACAATCTTATTGAAATATAAATCTGTGATTTTACTATTTCCCGCGACAACTTCAATGAACCAAAGCAAAAGTTATACATCGACCTGTATTTAAATCAAATTGGTTCTCTTCTTCTTCTGGTATACAATAGTCTATCGACATTCGATGATTACCTTCTGTTGGCATACGTGGACTAGTCTATTTACAAAACTTTTACCCCAATTTATTCAAAATATATGTTTTTTTTCTTATGTTTAATGTATACATGTATATATTTTAAATTGCGCTTTAGTTCCATAACTTTCAACCCAGTCGTATAAACGAATCATCGGCAAGTGCGTACATTTTATAAATCAATATTTCTGGTATGTTCCAATCTGTCCTTCACCATTGACAATGGGTATATATTACATTTTCCCAAATTCACCCTTGGAAAAAATATTTAAATGGATTTTAATTCCATCAAATCTTATTTTTAGCTCACCTGGCCCGAAGGGCCAAGTGAGCTTTTCCCATCACTTTGCGTCCGGCGTCCGGCGTCGTCGTCGTCCGTCGTCTGTCGTCCGTCGTCGTCCGTCGTCCGTCGTCGTTAACTTTTACAAAAATCTTCTCCTCTGAAACTACTGGGCCAAATTGAACCAAACTTGGCCACAATCATCATTGGGGTATCTAGTTTAAAAAATGTGTGGCGTGACCCGGTCAACCAACCAAGATGGCCGCCACAGCTAAAAATAGAACATAGGGGTAAAATGCAGTTTTTGGCTTGTAACTCAAAAACCAAAGCATTTAGAGGAAATCTGACATGGGGGTAAATATGTTTATCAGGTCAAGATCTATCTGCCCTGAAATTTTCAGATGAATCGGTCAACCCGTTGTTGGGTTGCTGCCCCTGAATTGGTCATTTTGAGGAAATTTTGCCGTTTTTGGTTATTATCTTGAATATTATTATAGATAGTGATAAACTGTAAACAGCAATAATGTTCAGCAAAGTTAGATTTACAAATAAGTCAACATGACCGAAATGGTCAGTTGACCCCTTAAGGAGTTATTGCCCTTTATAGTCAATTTTTAACCATTTTTCATAAATCTAAGTAATCTTTTACAAAAATCTTCTCCTCTGAAACTAATGGGCCAAATTAATCCAAAGTTGGCCACAATCATCTTTGGGGTATCTAGTTTAAAAAATGTGTGGCGTGACCCGGTCAACCAACCAAGATGGCCGCCACAGCTAAAAATAGAACATAGGGGTAAAATGCAGTTTTTGGCTTATAACTTAAAAACCAAAGCATTTAGAGGAAATCTGACATGGGGAAATATGTTTATCAGGTCAAGATCTATCTGCCCTGAAATATTCAGATGAATCGGTCAACCCGTTGTTAGGTTGCTGCCCCTGAATTGGTCATTTTGAGGAAATTTTGCTGTTTTTGGTTATTATCTTGAATATTATTATAGATAGAGATAAACTGTAAACAGCAATAATGTTCAGCAAAGTAAGATCTACAAATAAGTCAACATGACCAAAATGGTCAGTTGACCCCTTAAGGAGTTATTGCCCTTTATAGTCAATTTTTAACCATTTTTCATAAATCTATGTAATCTTTTACAAAAATCTTCTCCTCTGAAACTAATGGGCCAAATTAATCCAAAGTTGGCCACAATCATCTTTGGGGTATCTAGTTTAAACTAGAGGCTCTAAAGAGCCTGTGTCGCTCACCTTGGTCTATGTGCATATTAAACAAAGGACACAAATGGATTCATGACAAAATTGTATTTTGGTGATGGTGATGTGTTTGAAGTTCTTACTTTACTGAATGATTTTGCTTCTTACAATTATATCTATAATGAACTTTGCCCATTAGTAACAGAGAACTATATTTGGTAAAAATTTACATAAATTTACCAAATTAATGAAAATTGTTAAAAATTGACTATAAAGGGCAATAACTCCTTAAGGGGTCAATTGACCATTTAGGTCATGTTGACTTATTTGTAGATCTTACTTTGCTGAACATTATTGCTGTTTACAGTTTATCGCTATCTATAATAGTATTCAAGATAACCAAAAACGGCAAAATTTCTTTACAAATTACCAATTGGAGGGCAGCAACCCAACAACCAGTTGTCCAATTCATCTGAAAAATTCAGGGCAGATAGATATTAACTTGATTAACAATTTAACTTCTTGTCAGATTTGCTCTAGATGCTTTGGTTTCATAGTTATAAGCCAGAAACTGCATTTTACTCCTATGTTCTATTTTTAGCCGTGGCGGCCATCTTGGTTGAATGGCCAGGTCATCGGACACATTTTTCAAACTAGATACCCCAAAGATGATTGTGGCCTAGTAGTTTCAGTGGAGATTTTGTAAAAGATTACTTAGATTTATGAAAAATGGTTAAAAATTGACTATAAAGGGCAATAACTCCTAAAGGGGTCAACTGACCATTTTGGTCATGTTTGACTTATTTGTAGATCTTACTTTGCTGAACATTATTGCTGTTTACAATTTATCTCTATCTATAATAATATTCAAGATAATAACAAAAAACAGCAAAATTTCCTCAAAATTACCAATTCAGGGGCAGCAACCCAACAACCGATTGACCGATTCATCTGAAAATTTCAGGGCAGATAGATCTTGACCTGATAAACATTTATATCCCCATGTCAGATTTCCTCAAAATGCTTTGATTTTTGAGTTATAAGCCAAAAACTGCATTTTACCCCTATGTTCTATTTTTAGCGGTGGCGGCCATCTTGGTTGGTTGACCGGGTCACGCCACACATTTTTTAAACAAAATACCCCAAAGATGATTGTGGCCAAGTTTGAATTAATTTGGCCCAGTAGTTTCAGAGGAGAAGCTTTTTGTAAAAGATTACTTTAATTTACGAAAAATGGTTAAAAATTGACTATAAAGGGTAATAACTCCTAAACGGGTCAACTGACCATTTTGGTCATGTTGACTTATTTGTAGATCTTACTTTGCTGAACATTATTGCTGTTTACAGTTTATCTCTATCTATAATAATATTCAAGATAATAACCAAAAACAGCAAAATTTCCTCAAAATTACCAATTCAGGGGCAGCAACCCAACAACCGATTGACCGATTCATCTGAAAATTTCAGGGAAGATAGATCTTAACCTGATAAACATTTTTATACCTGTCAGATTTCCTCAAAATGCTTTGGTTTTTGAGTTATAAGCCAAAAACTGCATTTTACCCCTATGTTCTATTTTTAGCGGTGGCGGCCATCTTGGTTGGTTGACCAGGTCACGCCACACATTTTTTAAACTAGATACCCCAAAGATGATTGTGGCCAAGTTTGAATTAATTTGGCCCAGTAGTTTCAGAGGAAAAGATTTTTGTAAAAGATTACTTTAATTTACGAAAAATGGTTAAAAATTGACTATAAAGGGCAATAACTCCTAAACGGGTCAACTTACCATTTTGGTCATGTTGACTTATTTGTAGATCTTACTTTGCTGAACATTATTGCTGTTTACAGTTTATCTCTATCTATAATAATATTCAAGATAATAACCAAAAACAGCAAAATTTCCTCAAAATTACCAATTCAGGGGCAGCAACCCAACAACCGATTGACCGATTCATCTGAAAATTTCAGGGCAGATAGATCTTGACCTGATAAACATTTTTACCCCGTGTCAGATTTGCTCTAAATGCTTTGGTTTTTGAGTTATAAGCCAAAAACTGCATTTTACCCCTATGTTCTATTTTTAGCCGTGGCGGCCATCTTGGTTGGTTGACCGGGTCACGCCACACATTTTTCAAACTAGATACCCCAATGATGATTGTGGCCAAGTTTGGTTTGATTTGGCCCAGTAGTTTCAGAGGAGAAGATTTTTGTAAAAGTTAACGACGACGGACGACGACGACGACGACGACGACGGACGACGGACGCCGGACGACGGACGCCAAGTGATGAGAAAAGCTCACTTGGCCCTTCGGGCCAGGTGAGCTAAAAATGTGTGGCGTGACCCGCTCAACCAACCAAGATGGCCGCCACAGCTAAAAATAGAACATAGGGGTAAAATGCAGTTTTTGGCTTATAACTTAAAAACCAAAGCATTTAGAGGAAATCTGACATGGGGTAAATATGTTTATCAGGTCAAGATCTATCTGCCCTGAAATTTTCAGATGAATCGGTCAACCCGTTGTTAGGTTGCTGCCCCTGAATTGGTCATTTTGAGGAAATTTTGCTGTTTTTGGTTATTATCTTGAATATTATTATAGATAGAGATAAACTGTAAACAGCAATAATGTTCAGCAAAGTAAGATCTACAAATAAGTCAACATGACCAAAATGGTCAGTTGACCACTTTAGGAGTTATTGCCCTTTATAGTCAATTTTTAACCATTTTTCGTAAATCTTAGTAATCTTTTAGAAAAATCTTCTCCTCTGAAACAACTGGGCCAAATTTAACCAAACTTGGCCATAATCATCATTGGGGTATCTTGTTAAAAAAATGTGTCCGGTAACTCGGCCAACAAACCAAGATGGCTGCCATGGCTAAAAATAGAACATAGGGGTAAAATGCAGTTTTTGGCTTTTAACTCAAAAACCAAAGCATTTAGAGCAAATTTGATACGTAGTAAAATTGTTCATCAGGTCAAGATCTATCTGACCTGAAATATTCAAATGAATTGGACAACCGGTTGTTGGGTTGCTGCCCTCCAATTGGTAATTTTTAAAGAAATTTTGCTGTTTTTGGTTATTATCTTGAATACTATTATAGATAGCGATAAACTGTAAACAGCGATAATGTTCATCAAAGTAAGATCTACAAATAAGTCCACATGACCTAAATGGTCAATTGACCCCTTAAGGAGTTATTGCCCTTTATAGTCAATTTTTAACAATTTTCATTAATTTGGTAAATTTATGTAAATTTTTACCAAATATTTTTCTCTGTTACTAATGGGCAAAGTTCATTATAGATATAATTTAAAGAAGCAAGAATGTTCAGTAAAGTAAGAACTTCAAACACATCACCATCACCAAAATACAATTTTGTCATGAATCCATTTGTGTCCTTTGTTTAATATGCACATAGACCAAGGTGAGCGACACAGGCTCTTTAGAGCCTCTAGTTTGGGTATTATTTATATTTTTATGAATAATATTCTTTACACCAGAAATGTTATTTATAAACAAGCGTATGAGTTTAGTAATGACAAGTAAGACAGAGTTGTATATTATACATCTGATAGTTCAAAATGGAAAGTTATAAGTTATCAGCCGTGTACACTGATCAATACATGCAGAAGTGAAACGATGCATGAACTTGCAAACCCGACAGGAAATCGCTTGAATACCTGGACGTGTCACCTCACACCCCTCCCAATACCTTTGAAAGTAATACCTGTAGCCATGCTGGTGATCAGATGAGGGAAGATTAAAAGTTATTTGAAAAAAGTTTATTACTTTAAAGAATTATGAACAAATTAGATTTTCGGAAACAATTTTCACGGATCACTTATTTATGATTTCAACTTTGACTTTTTACCTAATTCCAATATCAACAGTTTAAAAACAAAAAACCGTGGTAATTTAAAAAAAATAAGAATATTTTCCGTATCAATTGAAGTTAGTAAGTCGGATAAAACAACCGTACGATTGCCAAGATATCGACATGCAATTACGACTACATCGGTTACTGTAGTTTTGTTCCTTTTGGGTTTATAGACATATCGATTTTATTAACCGGGAACGAAGACAAAATGGCTGAACGGATGGAAATGATTCTCTAAATTTAAAATCGATGGTGATCGCTTATCTAGCGGAATAAAACTATAATATCTATGAATTTGAGCATTTATATGCCTAATGAACATAATATCAATTTTTGATTTTTTTGCGAAGTTTCCCTTTAAGTACGAAATTTGTGACGCGTCCCAAGCCGTAATTGATTTGGATTTACCAAGGATTTGTATAGTAAGAAGGATTGGAATCTCGTGGGCTTTTGCATAGACTGTAGTATAATATCTTCTGCGGCGCGAGATTTTGTGAGATTACCCGTCAGTGATGCATCTGGAAAATGCTCAATGTGCCTTGATTAATGGCGGACATTTGCATCACCTAAACAAATTGACACCCGATATGTAAGTATTACAATCCATATCTATCAAATTTTATGCTTGAAATAAGAAGTTTAAAAGGGTTCTGGTGTAATTAATAACTTTGACGATCGCAGTAAGAATACACGGCTCCATAGAATTAATTTGCATATTGACCGAAGTGACCTCACCCTATCCCGCCTATTGGGCGGTCCTATCATCATTTTCTATTTTTATACTCCTTCCTCAAAAAACGGAGATGAGTGATAAAATTTATATTTTCTGATAGATATATGATTTCTTCGTGTATTGAGTAAATTTCGTAGTGATTGATGCATTAGTTTTCCTATTTTTTTACGTTTCTTTGAGTTGATTACAACAAAAATGGCGTTCTGGAGCGAAAATGGGGGTGGCTTGGGGAAAATGAATAAAGTTCTTCCATTGGCCTAGATTAATGTTCAAACATGTTTACAAACGTAAAACATTGGTGATAAAGTGTATTGAAGAAAGCTCAAACCGCTAAATAAGGGAATTGTGATACTTTTCTGTCTTTAAACATCAATGTGGTTCTCAGATGAATCGCAATTTACCAGGGAGGGGATCCAGTTGTCATAATAATCTGATACTTCCTTCCTGTTTATACCGAAATGAAATCGTTAAACCATGTGTTTTGAAATAGTTTTACATCAATTTTAACTAGCCATGTTCCATAGAAAACTCCATAGATTTGCCTTTGCCGATGTGGAAAGGGACAATGCATAGATGGTAATATTTTCAAATGTTCAGCCCAGTGTTTACCAGCATCATGGTATTGTGAACGTACATTGTGTACAAATGAATGTACATTTTTACTGACATCAAAATAATGATACACCAACACAGCTTACTATACAAATCCTTGGATTTACAAGCACTTATCATTTTCCGGAAAACTCGCATGGTACGAAAAGAAGCCCGTATAAGGTAACGTTTATAGAACAGATATTTCATGTCGGTTAAAATCTCATTAGAGCTTATGTTTGTCTATGTTTATATACCTTGCCGACTCTAACGTTGTGCGTTACGAAGTTACGTTTTAAACAAGTTACAAACATTTTTTTTCTTAATTCCTACATCAATTATTTATAGAACAGATATATTCTGTTTGATATAAATTCATGGCATTAGCCATGCATTTATATCAAATTGCGGAGTAAAACAAGGGGATGTACTTAGCCCCACTTTGTTTAATATTTATATAAATGGCCTTGTAAATGACCTTGATCATGCAAACACTGAACCAATTATTATAAAAATGGCGGAAGTACTGAGCACATGCGATAAGAAGAGCTCCTGAAAAATTTATTATTTTGGTCTGATGCAAACAAAAGATAGATATGGTACATGGCTATTGACTAAATATAGTCACTAAATGAACAGGGAAAGTATAATTTTAAACTAAACGAATATTTTAGAAGAGAAAATGGCTGAAAATGGAAAGATGCAATCCAAGGGAGGTAATCAAAATGTATGTACATTGAAATGTAACAAGACATCAATTCTAGTTTGGAGGAGGGCTTTTGCCATCAGATACTTCTTAAAATTAGGAGAAAACGCTAACTATCTAGTGAAGTGGAATGACTTTGATGAGAAAGCGAATAATTTAACAATTAATGACGAGAGTAAGATTTTTGACTGGAAACTACCCCATCCCAAGTTGAATAAAACTACAGTAACAGTGTCATTCAGCAACAAAAAACTGTTTGTTATAACATTATATTACACAACTAACATGATTCTGGTACAGGGACAAAAAACGGGACAATGGGAAAAGTACGAGAAAATATCCATAGCCGAAAGTGTAGCACAGTTTGTAGACAATCGTGCAAAGGGACGTAACTCTTTTGGACATATGGACTCGAAATTTAAAAACATCCCATTTAATGACACATGGTTGACAGATAGCGAGGAAAACACTGGCACTTCAGTGGTACATGTAGAGGAGGAAAATAACGAAAATAACGAAAAAGAAACTTCCGAGAATGAGAAAGGTATACAAAGAGACGAGTCGACAGCTGATTCAAAATCAAAACAAAAGATTGACGTAGAAAAATGTAAACACGACGGAAAAGAAACAAACAAGTCTGAAAAAGATGATTTGACGGGTCTTCAAAACAAAATAAGAGAACAAACTGAAGATATTGACAACATAAAGACAGTGTTGCACAGAATTGAACAAAACCAGGTAGATCAAGATTTGAAAATTTCGTTTCTGAAAGAGATTTGTGTAGAAATAAAAGAAAATGTTACAAAAATGTCAGAGAAAGGAAGTACACACGGTGAGTTAGATGAAATAATAAAAACTGACCAAGCAAAGACAAAAAAGAAAGTAGAAGAAAACAAAGGTGAGATAAGGCAAAACAAAATAAACATTGAAATGTTAGACTCATTTGTGAATGAAATAACATCAACAGTAACAAGAATAGCAGATAAGGCTAATGAAAGCTTAAGGAATGTAGAAACAATAGGAAACAAGATGACAAAATTACATGACTTCACAATAGAAACAATAAAAGAAGAGATTTCAAAAACACAAAAACAAGACAGGGAAGAGATGGAACAAAAAGACATAGAGCTTGAAATGGAAGAAAAAACAAGAGAAAAGAGAATGAGAAAAAACAGCAATGATAACAGCTCAAGCTTAGATACAAGTAATAAGACACAAGAAATACAGGCAAAAACAACTAATAGAGAACATCAACAGGATAAGGAACAAGATCTCTGGATTATAGGATCTTCCATTATCAAGGATATCAACAGTCGCAGAATGTATAGGAACCGAGCAGTGAAGATAACAACATTGTACGATAAAACCATTTACGGAGCGACACAATTTTTGAAGTCGGGTAAAGTGAAAACAAAAAATGTTATGTTCCAAATTGGTTCAAATGATTTAGACACAAAAGAAGCAGAAGAAGTACTATTAGAAATAGAGAAATTGGTAGATGAAACTAAGAAAATATTACCGAAATCAACAATTGTGATAGGCGAATTGCTTCCAAGATACTACAAAGATCACAGATTATCACTAAAATATGAAAAAAAGAGAGCTGTTTATAACAGTATTGTTAAAGAATTTTGTAATGAGAAATCTATTGAATTTGTTACATATGCTAATTTAAAGTTTATTGATTTCTATGATGGGGTTCATGCTAGTGAGACTGGTGTTAAAATTATGGTATCAAACATGAAAAAGGTTCTTAATACCTTATTAGGTATAAAAATTGAAGGTGACGTTTCAGAGAATGACAATCATAGGGGTAAATATTATAGTAACCATGGCAATGGAAATAGAAATTTTAATAACAGGTTTATAGATAGGAGACAATATAAACATGATAAAGATAAAACTCAAGATGTAAGATATCAAAGATATCCATACAATGATGACACACAGCTGTCATGGCAGGGTAGTCACTATAGTTACAACAATGAGACGTCACAAAACGTGAATAACAATTATAGATACAACAATAACACAACACAAACTAACAGCAGGGATAACATGTTATCACTTATAGAATGTATGTTAAAAGAAATGAAAAACACATAGTTCTTTGTTTTGAACTACATGTAATTGAAACAATTGATATATATATAGCAAAAAACAGGTGTTTATTGTTGTTATATTTTTTTTTTTTTTTTTTTTTTTTTGTTCAGTATAGTTTTTAATTGGGTGGATTTCAATATTACCCTCTATAAAAAATCTTTGAAATCAGGGATGTAAAATTTTGCATCAATGTTGAAAAGATATGTTTAATCTAATTGTTTTAAATAAAAAATACAGTTCAGTATAGTTAATCATTTTTTAATTTTATTAGCTTAATGAAAAATATCTTGTATGATATATGAGAAATAAGAATTGGTCATTTTCTGATTTATAACAAAAATAAAATTAGCTTTAAAAGTTATTAGAAACAACCATAAGATACACTCTGGTGTATCAATTATTTTTGTTCTTTAATAAGAGACTTAAAAGATATTTATTTATTCAAACATTTCTATTAACTGTAAAAGAAATTAATATAAGATTTGATTATATTGTATGGAAGTGAAAGGCTTGGAAAAACAAAAATTTACAAAGAGTAAGTCTAGAGTTATCTTTCTTTGTATGCAATACATTTGTATCTTGCATTGCAATGTGAGTATAAATGTATAAATATATATATATATATATATATAATTTAAAAGTTTACAAGTGTAATTTACTTGAATTTTAAGTACTTGTATGGTTTATTATAAGAATATTGAAAAATTTACAATATTATAGTTTCTATCTCAAGATGAAGTTAGCTCAGACCAAAATAATGGAGTTTTTTTTTTTATATATATAAATTTTATGGTATCTAGGAAAGAACAGCTTTCTATTTCATCATGGAATGTTCATGGCCTTGGGGACAAGATAGATGATCCATTCTTTTTAAATAATATTAAAAGTGATATTAATATTTTATTAGAAACCTGGAAAGGAGAATGTGAGGAATTCAAAGTAAAGGGATTTAACTTAATTTCAAAATGTCGTAAAAAGAAAAAAGGGTCGAGACGATATAGTGGGGGTATAATAATTTACATTAGAAAAGAATATATGAAGGGAATTAGTTATTTAAAGGATGCTTCACTATCAGAAAATAGACTTTGGTTGAAGGTGGATAAATATTTTTTTCGGTTTATCAGACGACATTTATATATGTGCTTCTTATATTCCTCCAGTTTCATCTACACATTTTGAAAATGACTTTATTATGCTTGACCACGAGTTAAGCACTCTATCTAATAGAGGTAAGATATTGGTTATAGGAGATTTAAACTCCAGAACTGGAGAATTACCAGATTATATCAAAAATGATTCTTTACAGATAAATAATTTTGATGGTTCAGATTTATTACCACCAGACTATGCCATTGATATAGAAAACAAGAGAATTAACCAAGATAAAGTTTTAAATACACATGGTAAAAATCTTTTGGATCTCTGCTTGTCCTCGGGGCTACGTATAGTAAACGGAAGGTAATTGGGAGACTCGTTAGGTTATTATACTTATATGTCTAAAAATGGTTTTAGCACTGTTGATTATGCTTTAGTGAGTGAGAGTCTTCTGTCCTCAGTTCAATATTTTAAGACAAATGACTTTACATATCTCTCAGATCATGCTAAAATTGATTTATTTTTAAAATGTTCAATTAATGAGAACGCTGAGTTTAAATTAGATAATAATAAATGGAAGAGTATTAATACTTATAAATGGACAGAACAATCAAAGAACTTGGTGATTAATGCTCTATCTGTATCTGTATCAATATAAATTCTGCCAATGTAGGCACACCTCCAAAGGAGTTGAATATGTAATCCTCCACCACACAATGTTATAGTACACAATGAATGTCAAATCCAATTACGAATACACAGTAAAATATCGGTAAAAAGTGACTTTTCTGTAATGCCACCGTTATGTACATTTAATATATAATTTGACAATAAAAAGATAAAAATTTATCTTTAATTTTGATCTGTATGCACCCATATATAATAACCAAAATTTATTAAGGTTTATTTAACTGTCTATTTGATTTGATTGCGACTGAATGATACCTGTGGAGATTCCCACCCTGATCATCAGCATAATGTCACATGTTATCTAATATACACTCCTCACGAAAGATTGTTTTTCTTTTCGCATTTTTGTTGTTTAATTAGCAGATCATATCGCTTCATATGCAGATTATAAATAAGCTGTCTACACACTCTTTCTAGTTGTCCAGCAATATTTTGAACAATTTCATTGTTACATTTATTCACAGTATAGTAGAAGGGATTAACTATAAGTTGAATTAAGTCTACTTCCTCTACAAAGTAAGATTTTGCTAAAAGTTCACTTCCCATATCAATTATAATATCCACGGATCTTTTCCTGGCCATTTCAAGTGACTCACATGTCAATAGAAAATGTGACAAGGTTTCAGGACTCTTATTACAAAGTTTACATGTTGGATTGACTTTGTTTTTATTGAATGATGCTCGATTTGATTGAAATATATAAGTTCCTGTAGCAATTTTAGTTCTTGTAGGAATCCTTACAATGTCTCTATTATTTGCTGTTTTTGTAGTCATCAGTGGGTGTATTTTCCCGATAGTATATTGACAGTTCATATATTGAAGAGTTGAGAACATCTTAGAGTCGTCAAGAATTTTGTTAGTCCAGTAGCTTTGCACTTTATTGTCTATAAATGATTTCCATTTTGATTTTGTAAGTGAATTGTCCAGATATTTCTCTATATTTTCTATATTATATAACAAACAGATTTTTTTTATATCAATGAACCAGCTGTTACTATTAAAGGATTTCAATTTAAGTTGTCTTTCTGCTATTCGCCACTCATTTGAAGTTTTTTCTGATCTAGAGATGGTTCCAAATAATGTCAAAATTTTGATGTGCAACTCAGCTTCAATTGGTATCATGCCAGAGAGTATATAAATGACCGGGTCTGCTGTATTTGTAGATAATGATAATAGCTGTTTTAATAATTTCTTGTGGTATAGATTTAAAATAGTTAACGATTTTCCTTTTGGGATCAAAATTTCTAGTCCATAAGTTAAAATTGGTAGTACATAAGTTTTAACTAGTGTGAGTATTGTTTCTGGGTCTAATCCGTTGGTTCCGTGTAGACCTGATCCCATTAAACTATATAAAGTGCGCCTTGCTTTTTTGATGTTTTCTTCAACTGTTAAAAGGACTGAGTTCTTTTCTGATTTATGTATTCCAATATGTTTTGCAGTTTTTACTACTGGCATTGGTTTATCATCCATATTCCAGAATCCTTCTTCAGTTTCTATTGTTTTTGTGGTTGTTCTTACTGGCAGTATGACGCTCTTTGTTGGTTGTAAGAGATATCCTTCTCTTCTACTGAAATCAACTGCAATATCGACCAAAGACTGAATCTCAAGAGGATTAGTTGCTATAATAGCGACATCATCAGCGCAAGTAGGTGCACAGCAGTTTATGTTACCAATTTTCCCGCCTAGTCCTGTTTCACACAGAAGGTTCAATAAGGGGTTAACATATACTTTATATAAGTCAGCAGATATAGCTCCACCTTGACGTACTCCTTGTTCTACTAGAAAAGGTTCTGAAAGATGACCATTCCATTTAATGCATGTAGCAGCATTATGGTACAGATTTTGTATCATTAGTAGAGATTGGTCGGATATTCCAATTTGGTATAGTCTTCTAATGAGATTTGCATGTACCACAACGTCAAAGGCTGATTTCCCATCAAGCATAGCTAAATAAGTTGGTCTTTTTAGGTCTTTATTTTCTCTCTCAAACTCCTCTATGATGAGTTCACACATTAATGGGGTGGTATCCTCTGTGAATCCACTTTGTAATGGGTTTTGAGATTCTATAATTTTTACATTTTCTCTCAATTTCAGAATCTTTTCTATTATTTTCGATAAGGTTGGAGTGACAGTTATTCCACGATAGTTAATAGCATCCTTAATGTTTCCTTTGTTTTTGAATATTGGAAATAATGTGCCTATTTTTAGTAGGTCTGGAACATAGCAGTATTTAAAGGACATATTTATGAGTTCACATATATAAGCTCTCAGATCTTCACCACCATATATAATGTTTTCTGCTGTGATCCCATAAATATCTGCTGCTTTATTTTTGTTCAAGCTTGATATTGCTTTTTTTACTTCTTTATTAGTCACTTGCATATGGATATATCTTTCTTGGCAAATATCAGATATAACTTTAACTTCTTTTTCGACATTTTCTAAATGTTTATGATCAAACTTTGTATTGACAGACTTTTTAGCTAGTTCTTCAAAATGTATGTGCCAGCCATTAATTATTTGATTGTCGCTGTTATAAATTTGACCATCAACATTGAGCTCATCTATATGTTTGGACATTTTTCCTCTTTGATTTCTGATCATTCTAAAAAATGTTTTGGTATCGGAAACTTTAGATTCAATTAGCTTTTGCCTCTCGTTTATTCTTCTAAGTGCTATTTCTAAACGACATTGCTTCCTCAGTTCGTAAGTTGTTAGTTTCTTTTGCTTCAGATAGTAGTTGTGCTGATCATTAATACTTCCGTTATTTTTCCAGTTATAGAATGCAGTTTTCTTGTTACTGATAGCTTTGCGGATTTCCTCATTCATGACTTGTAATTTTGGCTTCTTTTTTCCTTTATTTGATTTAGGAGCAAAAACTTTTGAAGCTTTACTTATGATGTTATTTAAAGTGCTAAAACCACTCGCAATGTCTTCACGGTTTTGTATTTGGCATCTTGTTGAACTAATTTCTGTCGAGATGAGACTTGCATATTTTCCTGTATCAATTTTGTCCCATTCAATTCTTTTGTTAAATGTTTTTGTTGAAATTTTCGATTTTCCTGAAGTATTGAGCTTTCTCTGATGATGTAGAACAGACAATAATATAGGGTAATGGTCCGAGACATTTGAAGTTACGTTTAGCTTCTTTATATCTATTATGTTCTCTGAATATTTGTTTTGATAAAGAATAAAGTCAATGGCCGTAGAATCTTTTCCATTTGAATGTATAAAGGTAAGTCCAGTTTCTTTTGAAGATAGCTCATGATCTTGCATAAAGTCATTGATACACTTTTTTCTTTGAGAGGAAGCACCATTAATTATGTCTTCATTAAAATCTCCTCCTATAATTATCTGATGAGTATTCAAGTATGTACATACAATTTCATTCAGTTGGTCTATACATTCTAGTAACTCTTGTGTACTATTAGTGGGTCCTTTGCATGGTAAATATAGAGAAATAATGATGATGTTGGGATCACCTTCTATTTCAATGCATTGGATTCTACTATTTCCTGCTTTCACAGCCGATATAAGGTGGTCTAGTTCTTTTCGCCATAATATTGCCACTCCGCCATATCCTCTCGGCATTTGTATTGGCGGCAGAGGGTCATCAGTGTCCACCGATTTTCCTATTCCTATATATTTAGAGTGAATTTCATTCAACATGTTGAGTTGACAGTCAAACAACCAATGTTCCTGTAGTAAATAAATATCGACATCTTCCTTCATCTCCATGAAGAATGGTCCACAAGTTAATATATTTTTACAATTAAAACTCAGAATGTTCATATTTTTCTGCTCGCAATCATTAAAATCTAAAACATTATTTGTACAGTTACTATTTACATTTGTAAGCAAATTGGCATCTAGTGCGGTGTCTGGTTGAGGCTTGGGTGGTATAAAAAATTATCCGTGTGTCTTGTAGGTTGGTAGTACAACGCTTGTCCTGTGTGTCTATACAGATTGTCTGATGTTGGCTGATTGTTATGCTTCAATTGATATATATCTTGATCGTTTATTCTTGAATGTTGTGTTGTTTTGTTTTGAACAGAAATGTGGTTTTGGACATAATCTTGGTTCGTCCAATTTGGAACAACTTCTATTAGGTTATCTTTGCAGATGTTTCGAGTCTCTAGTTCTGCTTGATTTTGGAAATAACTTGGTATTCTTTGATCATAGTTTTGATAATTTCTGTCTTCATTTTCTGAGCGGTAATAGTATTGATTGGGTTCACTATACCTTGCTCCATACATACTGTACTGACTAGTTGCTGATGGTTCACCATAGTTTTGAGTATAGCTGCTTTGCCTGTAATGTTGTTGTTGGTTTGAAGGATACATTTGCTGGTAATCATGTGTTTGATTTTGTCTATTGAAAGAATCATTGTTAGTAGTTTTATTTTCATTTTGAAGTTTATTTATTTCATCATCAACTTTACTGAGTACATATTTTGTTACTTTTTCTCGTATACCAGTTACGAGGTCATCAGTAGTCTTGCTAGCAGAGCTTTGGTGTTCCGGAAGATGTTGATTTGGCTTGTTCTGTAGAGACTCAATTTTGGTGTACAGAGTTTTAATTGTATTTTCCAGTTCTATATTTCGAAATTCTGATTTATGAAGTCTATCTAAGATGTTTGTTTTTTCCTTCATATTTTCATTAATCATGGCTTCTTTCATTTTAATTTGTTCCTCTCTTTTTTCAACTTTTGTTCTAATTGTTTCAACTCCTTCATACGAATTTTGTGATTTTCATCTAGCTTGTTTCTATCAGCTATAACCGTATATGTTGAATCATCAATAATCAGATTTGTAGATTCAGTTTGTGTTGGTTGGCGTATTTCAGCTCTTTGAACAATACCGACAGTAGGTCTAGATTCAGGTTGTATATTTTTTGGAGTTGTTTCAGAAGACATGTTTATCTGTTCTGATTCACTTAAACTAATTGTCTCAGTCTCTATTTCTATAGATTTTGGGATTGTTTGATGTGTTTGTTGTTGGGTTTTGTCACTGAGATCTCTCTGTTCGGATAACCCTATGCATGAATAGCATTTTTGAGTGTCGTTATCTAGACAATTGTCATGAAATGGCATATCACATATTAAACATCTGTTTTCAACACTTTGTTCAAAATTATTGCAGGCATAACATTGAATTTCTTCTTGTAACATCATGTCAGCTATTGACAATTCTGACTTATTAATAGCACAGTTATTATCTAAGATTGCTAATTGTTCAAAGTTGTTTCTTGAGTCAAACGCTTCATTTGTGCAAGTTTTACACACATAATTATGTTCACTTTGTTCTATTACTTCAATTTCTTTTTCATCTAGTTTGTCACATTTATAATGGACCCAGTGATTGTTTTTACACATGACAGATCTTGTTCGACAATGACGTCTACATTTAAAGCATTTTTCATCTTGTTGGAGCTCATTTTGCTTCTCTTGTTCTTTATCTAGTTTTTCCCCAATGACTTTATTCTGTTGTAAGGAGTTTAGTGCTTCTTTAAGTTTTATTGCTAAATTTTGATTTAACATTTCTATATTTATTTTTGCTCCATTTATCTGTGTGTTACTCATAATTTTGTGAATTTCTTGAGCATGTTGATGTATGAATTGATGAGGGTCTTTCCCATTTATCAGTAATGTACATTTTGTTAAGTAGGCATTGATTGTGAAGCTCAAGTTTGTCGAGTCAGTGATTTGGTAGGTATATTGTACCTCGTTGCCAGTTTTGTCTTTGGCAGTTGTTTTATTACATGTATCAAAGTATGTTTCACATGCGAATATGAATAACTCAAACGAAACTGTATCTAGTTTAGCAGTTATACCCTCGCCTGTAAATGAATATTCAATCTCAGACCTCTGTGTCGTCTCATATTTTTTCTTTAAAGATTTTTCAATGTTTAACACATAACTATTCTCATAAGTTTTTCCAGTATAGAGCTTGCTGTCACTCATTGAATGTTTTAAACTGGTTTTTTTAACTAAAGCCATCTTGTATTATAAAATTTCCACGTATTAAAATTGTCTATAAGACCAGCGATACCTGTGGAGATTCCCACCCTGATCGCTAGTACCTATAGAGCAATTTACCAACAGTCAAATATCACTAGCTTTGTTATTTTACGCAGCCACACCCTTGCTAGGGTCGTATCTGGGTGTATTCCGTCACGGTACAAGTTAAAGTTATATTGATCAGATGCTTTACGTTTGTTGTCAGATTTTTTCTTGTTTACTTTATGATAGATATCTGAGGCAAAATTTGGTGAAATTAATCCAAGTGTCCTGTTGAGTTTGCTTATATGCTCGTTAATTTCTGTATATTGTTTCAGAAGTTTGATGTCTTGTTCTATAAATTGTTTTAATTCAGGATGTTGTTTATATTTATTCCACGCATATATAGAATATGGAGGCAGCTGCAAGAAGGTGAGTTTACAACCCGGATAGTTCCTAAATAGCTCAATGATATGTTGATAGTTATCAGTAAGTGTTTTGATTGTGTCTTGTTCTTCTGACCTTAAAGCTATGTATTTTCCGTCATATGTTGTTAAATCACATGTTCCTAACCATATATAAAGAGATATGTTATCAAGCTGACCGATCTTTGAGTCTAGGTTACTTCGTAGCCACTCAAGTCCTTGAGCTGAAGTGCGTCCGGACTTGAACCACCATTTGATTGTGTTTTCAGTGGGGATAGTACAGTGTTTGCTGACCCAGTATCCCTTACTGTCAGTAAGAACAACCGGAGTTAATACTCGTTGACCAGGAGGTGGTATAATAGGTTCACGAAGATACTTCAATAATTTATATTCTGTCATGAGTTGTATATTATTCAATCAATAGTTATTATATAGATTATATTTCACAAGCGTACAGGAGTATATACATGCACAAGTGAAGCAAAGCTATCTATGGGTTATATAAGCAGGCTGGATATATGTGGAAGGCAGACAACACAGATTATATACACAAAGTTCAACGGACTGCTAAAAATCGGTTATGGATAAAATAACGTTATTCACTTTTCTTTGTAGACGATATATAATATCTGCAGACTATATTTTTACAACAGTCATGAGTTGATAAAAATGTTTTATTCGGTAAAACAATAAAACGAGATTTTCACCTCCTGAATAATGTAGTAAGTTTTCCTGATATTTATAAAAATGTTATATTATTAAAACTTTAATTCAGAGAGATGATTATTGATGGGTGCATACAGACTATTTTAAAAAATGTAAGAGATTGCCGCCATGACCATGCGGTTTGTGGATGGACTCACAACTGCCGGATTGGTTTAAGTGTTTAAATATCAAATAAAAAACATAAAAAGTTTTTTAAAAGTGTTCCGCCAGTGTTATGTGTAATAATGGGATGTATTTGCAATGTTCCTGTCACAATATATCTTCTAAAAAATCAAGTTCAATGAAAATTTTCCTCTCCCAAATTCAAACCACCACCATTTATACGAGCATGCGCATCCTATCGTAATTTATTATCCACTGATTATATCAGAGAAGAAATTATTAGTCTGGAAATACTTGATATTAATAAAACTCAAGATGGTGTTGATGAAGCAGTTGAAAAGCTAACAGATATTTTGCAAAATATTTCTGAGATGGCATGTAAGAAATTTTTTGGAAGTAACAAAAAAAAGAAAAAGAAAAAAAGACAACCTTGGTCAGATAATGTAATTTATGAAACAAAAAGAGAGATTAAATAACCCTATTAATAATCATTTAAAACAAAAATATTTTTTTCTTTGTAAAAATCTTAAAAAGATGGTAAAGCTAAAGAAAATAGAATATAAAGAAAAAATATTTGCTTCACTGTCGGATAATAGTGGTAAAAGTCCAAAAGAATATTGGAACATTCTAAAATCATTTGTAAAAAAGAGAACAGATGAAAATGATGATATCCCTTAAATATTAAAAGAAGAAGACAAACTGATCAAACACTTTATAGATCAAGGAAATCCAACTAAAATTAATACTACCTTCCAAAGGGAAATAGAAAATAAACTTAAGAATATAGAAAATAATATTATAGAAAATTTAGAAACAGATAAACCATTCAGTTTCTCTGAAATAAAAAAAGTTATAAATGGACTAAAATTAGGGAAAGTTGCTGGCCCTGATAGAATTATAAATGAAGTTATAAAATACTCTAACCCATTTATGATTAAAAATTATGTAAAAATATTTAATCTTATTCTACTAACAGGGAAATACCCTAAAACATGGAGAAACTCATTTTTAGTCCCATTACATAAATCTGGAGATAAAAATGACCCCAATAACTATAGAGGAGTCTCTATGATTAATTGTCTTGCAAAAATATTTAATGCAACTCTAAACAATAGGCTTACTAAAATTATAGATGAACAATTAAGTAACAGTCAATTTGGTTTTAGAGAGAACCACAGAACTGCAGATAGCATTTTTATATTAAAATCTCTAATAAATAAGTATTTACATAAAAACAAAAAGAAATTTTATGCTTGTTTTGTAGATTTAAGAAAGGCATTTGACTCTGTATGGAGAGATGCTCTTTTGTACAAACTTTATAATATGGGGGTAGGAAAGAAACTTTTTAACATTATAAAACATCAATATGATGACACTGGGTCTTCAATTAAATACAAAAACATGGTAACTGATATGTTTAATATTACAAGAGGGGTAAAACAAGGTGATTCACTGAGTCCTACTTTATTTAATATATTCATTAATGACATCACAGAGGTCTTTGAAAATGACTTGTGTTATCCTCTAAAAATTATAGACTCACAACTAAGTTGCCTGCTTTTTGCAGATGACTTGTTAATTTTTTCAGAAACTAAAACAGGGCTACAGAATAGTCTCAACAATTTAGCTTTATACTGTGATAAATGGCAGATAGAATTGAATATTAAAAAGACAAAATCTATGATATTTAATAAGACATGCTCTAAACTAGAAAAATCATTTTTAAATTTTAAAAACAGTAACATTGATAATGTATCAGAATACTCATTTTTAGGCTTATTAATTAAATGCAATGGCAACATGTCTCATAGTCATGATAGTACTAAAGAACTTGTCAAAAAAGCCCAAAAAGCATTATTTGGGTTGAAAGCATACACAAAGTCTTTGAATAATTTACCAGTCAAAGTTGCATGCCACCTCTTTGATTCCCTCATAAAACCAATAATGATATACAACTCTGAAGTTACATATTTAGACACATATATATCTCTTTTTAGAGCAAAAAATAGAGCTTTAAATTCTGGAAAAGAAGTAGATATTTTAAGTTTTGCAGAAAAAAGTCCAATTGAAAAATTACACTTGCATTTTTGTAAATTTTTACTAGGAACTAGAAAGAATGCATCTAATCTTGCAACTAGAGCTGAATTGGGGAGACTTCCTATAGAATTTAATATTAAAACACAAACTTTATTATATTTAAAGAGATTTGAATGCTGTAAGTTAAATCCTCTTTTGAAAGAAGCTTACACGCTTAGTAAAAACTTAGACTCAGAAGGAGTATACTCCTGGTTTACATATGTAAAAAATATTTTAAGTGAACTTAATTTAGATATAGCACAAATTCAACAAAATACTAGTTCAGACAAAAAAATAAATAATTCATTTAAAGTTTATATAAAAACAAGCTCTAAAAACTATTTTGAAAATTTGATACATGATAAGATGCAAAACATTGATGAAAAAAGTAAACTTTATTTATATAAGAATCTTAAACAAAATTTACGTTTTGAAGACTATTTAAGAACATCAAACTTTACATATAGAAAATTAATAACAAAACTAAGAATTAGTGACCATAATTTAAATATAGAAAAAGGCAGACATACTAATATTCCTAGAGAGCAGAGATTATGCCTTAAATGTAAAACATTAGAAAACGAAAAACATTTTATATTAGATTGTAAATTAAATATGGAACTAAGAAATAACTTTTTTAACAATTTGGATTTTAATTTTTCTGTTAAAGATTTATCTGATGAAGAAAAGTTGATTTTTATACTCAATCCATCAACACCATCACAAGTAAATAAATTGGGGTCCTACATCAAAAGGTCATTAGAACTGAGGACAGGGGACACTGGAATATTTACTGTAAATGAATGATTGTGTATATATATATATATATATATATGTGAAATATAGTTATATTGTTTATTATTTTGTATGTCACAAACTTAGTGTTTAAAGTTTACATGGCAATAAGTATTTGAATTTGAATTTGAATTTGATTATAGGAGATGTAAAACTAACATCATTATTATATGCAGATGACATTATTTTATTGTCTGAAACCCAAGAAGGGCTACAAAATGCACTAAATGAGTTAACTAAATTTTGTTCCCTATGGAAACTTGATGTTAACAAACAAAAATCAAAAATTATAATATTCAATTCTAATGGAAAATCTCATTGTAATTATTTTAAAGTAGAAAAAGAACATCTTGAGACTGTTAAATCTATTTGTTACCTTGGAATAACTATAAATTGTTCAGGAAGTTTAAGTCATTCAAAAAAAAATCTTATGGAAAAAGGAAGAAAAGCTTGGTTTAAAATTAAAAAAACAGTCTCTTTAGATAATTCCTGCAGTATGCTTGAAAAATTATTTGATACTTTAGTTGTTCCAATAACTCTTTATGGTAGTGAAGTTTGGGGTGTAAGCCAAGTGTTCAAAGATTCAGATCCATTTGAACATTTACATATTAAATTTATTAAAGAAATTTTAGGAGTACAGTGCAAAACAACAAATGTAGCCTGTTTAACTGAGACAAACAGAATCCCTTTGTACTTTAAAATTCACCTTTCAGCTATAAAATTTCTAAAACACATTGTAAACTCGCCTAACACTTTAGTCCATAAAATATATAATAATGTAGAGAAAACAAGTAAATGGGTTAACATTGTAAAAGACTGGTTAAATAAATTAGGTTTTGGTTATCTCACTTTTAATACTTTTAATTTAAAATATCACATAAATAGTATCCAACAAAGAATCTATGACCAGGCTTATCAAATAATGAATTGTTCTATCAATAAATGTGAAAAATTAAATTTCTTTTGTCATACTAAAAGAATTAGAAAAAGGCCCCCATATATTGATACATTGTATATGTAAATTAAAAACCGACCGATCAGTTTTCAGTAAATTTAAACTAAGTGCGCATTCCCTAGCAATTGAAAGAGGGCGTTATACCAAACATTGAAAGAAGTAAACGCATTTGCTTATCCTGTAACAGACAAGAAATTGAGGATGAATACCATTTCTTCTCAATCTGTCCATGCTATAAATCATTAAGGGATACCTATATACAAAATATTAATAAAAATCTTAATTTCAATTTTATTAAATTGCAGTCCACTATAACACTAAATCATTTGACTGTACTTTTAAATAGCAGTCTACCAGTCATTCTAAAAATCACCATAAGTATATTAATGATTGTCTTTTATTAAGAACATCTGTATAACTTTTTTTAATATGCATCTGTATAATTTTTTTTTTTTAATATGCAACCAAATTTTTGTTTTTGTTCTTTTTTTAATTGTTCATGAACATTAACAATGTGTTAACTGTTGATATTTATAGCCTTTTTCTTCTTCGCTGTGAATACCACTGTCACTCTAATATAATTATAATCAATTTAACTATTGTCAGTTTATTGTCTTAATTTTGTATGCCATAACCATTTAATGTAAATGTGTTTGTGCGAATAAAATATTGTCTATTGTCTATATTGTCTATATTATTTTATTATAACATTGGCATTGGATGACAGCGAATCCGTGATCAAGATATTTCACTAACAATTTCAAATAAAATTGGAATGAAAATGGAGAATGTGCTATAAAGACAACAACCCGACCAAAGAGAACAGCTGAAGGCCACCAAATGGTCTTCAATGCAGCGAGAAACTCTCGTACATGAAGGCTTACTTCAATTGACCCCTAAGCAAAAGTTACTAGTTCAGTGATTATGGACTTCATGTCATACTAAACTTAAGTAATTAGAATTATACACAAGAATCTATACTGATTGAAAATCATACAAGACTAACAAAGGCCAGACGATCCTGACTTTGGACCCTAGAGAATTTACAAATGTAATTATAAGGGCCTCAATGAACATGGACAAAACTTAATACATAAAGATTTTAGACATGAATATATAAAAAAGAAGATGTGGCATGATTGCCAATGAGACAACTGTCCACAAGAGACCAAAATGACACAGACATTAACAACTATACTAGGTCACTGTACGACCTTCAACGATGAGCAAAGACCATACCCCATAGTAAGCTATAAAAGGCCCCAATAAGACAACGTAAAACAATTCAAACGAGAAAACTAACGGCCTTATTTATATAAAAAATATGAATGAAAAACAAAAATCATATGTAACACATAAAGAAATGATTACCACTGAATTACAGGCTCCTGACTTATGACAGGCACATACATATGTCGTAAATAATGTGGCGGAGTTAAACATGTTAGCGGGATCCCAACCCTCCCCTAACCGGGGACAGTGGTATAACAGTACAACATGAGACGAACTATAAAAATCAGTTAAAAAAGGTTAAGTCATCAGATGGACAAAAATATAAGTGGACGTGACATGAAGCCTTTATGCTACATTGTAAATGTAAAAATTTTAAAGCAATAATGAATATTATACCTATTTGTATTTGTTAATATTTCAGCTTGATTCAAATCTTTGGCGATGGCTTATACAAGAGGCAAGGCATACATGTACATGTATATGTACAATACATGATTCTCTGTAGCAACTGGATTGTCTATTCACCCCTATAGTTCCACAACAATGAAACTCTAGACTACTACATGTATGATGTCATGAAAATATTTACATATACCTACATGTACATCTACATATATGATCAATTTTGAAGATTGTTTATGCCAGGTCTAATCCTGTCAACTAGTACAACAAGTGTTGATTCAGCTTTCTCACAGGAATTATTTATAAACTTGCCAGCAGTTACAGCAAATGAATATTATTAATTGAGTTAAAAATTAAGCTCATTTGGACAGTGAAGTGATTTTGACGCTATTGAAGTAGACATTAAACATGTTAAACGTTTCTAATTGATATCGAATTATGTGTAAATGCAGCATTGATTTATTCAAGAAATTAAGAATAAAGAAATATTAAAAAAAGATGGACAAAATATTTGTATTAAATTTGTTGGAATTTTTGTCTTGCCAAAGATGACAGAGTCAAAAAGAGAGGCATACATATAGTTGTGTTGTTTTGTCAGAATGGTCAGCATCAACAATGTATTACAAAAATGTAGTTTGTGATTGTATGAATTAGGTCTAGTTTACAAAAATGTATGGGAGGTCAATGATATTTGGCCAGTCAGCAGTTGTGTTAGCAAAGGTATATCTCATTACCAGAATATTTAGCCCCACCCCCTTTGTCATGGTCAATTGACTCTGAAACTTAATAGTTTACATGTATTAGTTTTTGATTAGGTCAGTTATTGAGGAACCACTAGTGAACCGTATAATCAGAACGGTAAATCGTCGCTGTTATACAAAAACCTCGTATCTAAGGTTTTGATTATTTTACACCAGGCAGTAAAAACTGATTTTTTTTTATTGATTATTTAGAATTAAATGTGTATGTTCCACTGTATGTGAAAATATCTGATCTTCTAACCAATCAATTACCAAGACGAGCAAAAAAAACACATATAGTAGTCTCAGGTGTGCAGTTGTATAAACTTTGTCACTTTCAATTTCTATTGAGGATATTTGGCCCTGCCCCCTCAAGTATTCTCTTTTTACTTGGAAACTTACGTTACTTTTAAATTTCATAAATCTTTTGATTATTTTACTATGAGGGAAACCAATCGTCGTAAGTCAATGATGATTGTCATGTAGGCGAAGAAGCATTAGTACATTTCAGTTCCATAGAGGATATTTGGTCCTTAATTTATACCCCTTGGTCATATGCATGATCTATTCATTAGGTTTATTTAAAGGGGACAACTTAAGAAAAGTCAATGGTATTTGGTAAGCAGTTGTATAAGTGTTGGCACATATTATTTCCATAGGGATTGTTTAGCCCTGTATAATCAGTCATGGATCATTGTCTTTGAATATATTTTACATGTTAATGCATTTCTATTTTAATTGTATTATTTGCATTATCAAAATAACAAATAGGCAAAACATGTCTCTGTATTAAAAGCTGATTATAGATAAGACATGTACAATTATTATAAAGATAAGAAGATGTGGAATGATAGCCAATGCATCATATAAATGAGACAACTATATACTAGTATATATATCCACCAAAATTCAAATGAAGAAAGTAAGCAATTATAGTTAGGCAACCATACAGGCTTCAAAAAATGTTGTATCATTGCTAGGCCGTTATAACAACATCAGCATTTATTGTAATATAACTTACAAGAAAATTACACCACTTCAGATAGTTTCAGCTATGATTTGATGATTATGCATACAATGTAGGTGCACCAGCTGATGCAACTAAAACTGCTAATATGGCATATTCATACTATAGAATATAGTTGAACTAAACCATACACCACTGCTGGACGGCTATTGGTACTTTACGGAACGGAACGGAATTTCATTTAAGGTATCCAAAGGGGGCATTTATCAAAATTTCGAAAAATCTTTAAAACAAAACAAACTTTAGAATTTCTGTGTTTTACGGTTTTCCATATACAAATAACACAAATGTATACTTAATCTCATCTTCACAGGTGAAATGTGTAATAATGTATAACATCGGGAAATATTCTGTAGATGAATATGTCGGATTGTCCTGATAAATTATCATGAAATTAACGCATTTGCAAGTCATGCATTATGATATCTAGACTGACCTCACGTCGTCCTTGATTAGAGACAGTGATCAAAATGAATCTGATTTAAACTTTTTAATTTATTTTTCCGTTCCGTTCCGTTCCGTTCCGTTCCGCAAAGTACAAATTGCTCTGAGGAATTGGTATTTAACGGAAAAAACGGAAACAGACATCTTTAATGTAATTAAAGCAGTATGATAAAAAAAAATTGTCTGACACCTCTTTTTGCATGAGTGGTATGTGTTTTAGATAGCATTTTCGACTTGATCAATAATAAAAAAATTAACACAAAGGCAGGTTACACAAAAAGTCTTTCTCCTTCCATCGGTAATTATATTTTAAAAAAGAGGCCTTCAACAGCCCGTTCCGACGATGATTAGAGACAGTGATCAAGTTGAATCTGATGTAAACTTTTTAATTTATTTTTCCGTTCCGTTCCGTTCCGCAAAGTACCAATTGCTCTGAGGAATTGGTATTTAACGGAAAAAACGGAAACCGACATCTTTAATGTAATTAAAGCAGTATGATAAAAAAAAAAATTGTCTGACACCTCTTTTTGCATGAGTGGTATGTGTTTT
Source organism: Mytilus galloprovincialis (assembly GCF_965363235.1). Classification (NCBI taxonomy): domain Eukaryota; kingdom Metazoa; phylum Mollusca; class Bivalvia; order Mytilida; family Mytilidae; genus Mytilus; species Mytilus galloprovincialis. The sequence goes on from NC_134847.1 coordinate 5,281,783, forward strand.
AGATAGCATTTTCGACTTGATCAATAATAAAAAATTTAACACAAAGGCAGGTTACACAAAAAGTCTTTCTCCTTCTATCAGTAATTATATTTTAAAAAAGGGGCCTTCAACAGCCCGTTCCGACGATGATTAGAGACAGTGATCCAGTTGAATCTGATGTAAACTTTTTAATTTATTTTTCCGTTCCATTCCGTTCCGCAAATTACCAATTGCTCTGAGGAATTGGTATTTAACGGAAAAAACGGAAACAGACATCTTTAATGTAATTAAAGCAGTATGATAAAAAAAAATTGTCTGACACCTCTTTTTGCATGAGTGGTATGTGTTTTAGATAGCATTTTCGACTTGATCAATAATAAAAAATTTAACACAAAGGCAGGTTACACAAAAAGTCTTTCTCCTTCCATCGGTAATTATATTTTAAAAAAGAGGCCTTCAACAGCCCGTTCCGACGATGATTAGAGACAGTGATCAAGTTGAATCTGATGTAAACTTTTTAATTTATTTTTCCGTTCCGTTCCGTTCCGCAAAGTACCAATTGCTCTGAGGAATTGGTATTTAACGGAGAAAACGGAAACAGACATCTTTAATGTAATTAAAGCAGTATGATAACAAAAAATTGTCTGACACCTCTTTTTGCATGAGTGGTATGTGTTTTAGATAGCATTTTCGACTTGATCAATAATAAAAAATTTAACACAAAGGCAGGTTACACAAAAAGTCTTTCTCCTTCCATCGGTAATTATATTTTAAAAAAGGGGGTAATATGTCCCGGGATATTGAATTTATGTCAGTTTTCAAATTTCTTATGAAAATGAGATGAAATAATGAATTTATTTTTCTTTCAAACCAAACCCCCAATAAGGTTCTCGTATTGCTTATCTTTTTTTAAAAGATAGCAACCTGTTTTAATTACGGAGTGCAGGACTCCTCCAAATACGCGCCAGAATACAGTGTTTTTACTTTTAAAATTGCATTAAGACAGTACATATTCCAACTTGTTTGAGCACGCCCAAAGATTTTTGACGTGAAATTATAAGTGTATAATGATAACTTGCAGATTGGATGCATTTTATGTTATAATTGGCCTTATTGGAATTACGATCCATGGGGCGTATGACATTTGCGCCGATTTTGAAAATTTTCATTCTTTCATTTGCGCCGATTTTATTTTTTCATTTGCGCCGATTTTATATTTTTCCTAATTGGATTTACAGGTAAGTTACAGGTAAATTCATACTTTTACATTGACTAATCACAGAGTATAAAGACAAATCAAGTGACATTGCAATTGGTAAATGGCTATCCCAATGTTTCGGGTTACCATTCCTTTCCCTAAATGAAATCGATAACTGCTTCACTTTTGACATTGTCTGACGCTCCTTCTGATGACAAATGTCATATATTCTTAGACAACGTTCAAGTACACATTCCATAACGGTCAACCAATTCGTGATGGCGTCCATAAAATTAACGAAGCGATGATTTCAACTTCACCATTTGGAACTCTTGGTTTAATAGCTTCCTTGCGAGAAAATGCGAACTCTAGAAATGCCCCCACCAGTACGTATGCCAGACAAAGAAAAGATGTCCTTCGTTATCGATAATTACGCCAAATATAGAAGAGACGAAATCATAAGAAAGGAATTTATTAGATGTGTTGCCTATACATACTCGGCAAGAACAGATTTATGATTTGAATGTATTCCGTTTTTATGGATTTGAATGCGGTACATATATTTTTAATTCGTCATTTTAGTATAAACAAAGTTCTTTTATCTTAGGTTTTTATTTCTTGATTTTAAGCAGACAAGTTATATACATGTTATGATTGACAATTCATAACATATGCACAACTGGCTAACGGAAGAGTTCTTTAATGATAAATGACAATAACATTACTTGGATGGAGAGTTGTCTCATTGGCACTCATACCACATCTTCTTATATCATTTCACCTGTAATTTACCTGTTATTTACCTGTAAAAAAAATCGGCGCAAATGAAAAAAAAAATCGGCGCAAATGAAAGAAAAAATCGGCGCAAATGAAATGCAGATCGGCGCAAATGCAAAACGCCGGATCCATGTCAACTTTAACTTGCATTAACCTCGGGGTCATTCGTATAAATAAATAAATAAATAATTAAATAAGAATAAATAAATAAATCTTTATTTAAAGAGAGTAACTCATTTGGATTAAATCAATTTTCAATAAGGCTCTCTATAGACACAATATTAACAACATGAATAAACATAATCTACTACTACGGTTTTTTTTAACGACCTTGACAAAAGCCCTTGCACGGTTGATATAAACCAAATCAATCTAGCAATACACAATGATGAATAATAGTATAAATATTAAATTACATAAACAAATACATGAACAAAACGGATTACATGATAGTGTTTTGAGTTTTATTGTTAAAATATATAATGATTTGTAAGTATACTTGAATGACGATACATTTTTTTGATTTTTTGATTTCTTTGGATAGTGAATTCCACACCTTTTGACCACTAAAAGAAAAGCTTGGTTTGTATAATTAAGTCTTTCCACTTTTCTGTGGAAAGACTTATTGTTTTTCTTCTGATTATTATTATTTTTTTCTTCCGCCAAATTTTGTTCTTGCGATAAATGTTTGTTTCGCAAGATGTCGCTTAGATACTTCTCATATGGTATTGTATAATTTAGGCGCTTTTACATTTTACCCTGCTAAGGCGAACCATTTTCTTTGTAAGAGTTATCTCCCTATTCACTGTTTACCATCAGAGTGCATCTCCTTCGTAACAAAAAAAGATATCGACAAAATTCTTTTTACAAATTGTTCGTTACATCCGCAGGAATTTTTGGCTAATTTGGATCGAAGCGATTCGATGAAATTTTATAGGAGTTATCTACCTTTACCAAAAAATTTGTCGGTATGTATTTTTAACTCATAAACCATTAACCGCATAACCCTGGAATGTTTTTATTTGAGACCCCTAGGTACTAACTTAGAAAATGAGGTCAAGGTCAAAGGTCAAGGTCAAGTTCTCAATGTTGATTTTTTCTGGTTTTAGATTTTTCTCCGACATCTTTTAAGATATATATAAAAGAACAAGTGCAAAATATTTGCTTAATTGTAATGAAGATATGTTACATTTGGTCTGAAACAATCTAATGGCATCTTATAAGAGTTATTGCCCCTGAAATGTCTAATTATCAGGTTTATTGATAATTACTTCAACATGATTCATTATATAACCAAATGACCTTGTACAAAAGATTAGGTGACAAATGACCTTGAAAAATGACTACCGGAAGTGACCTTGGGAAAATCGGAAGTAGCTTTTTTTGCATTTTTTTCATATAAAATTACTCAGAATCCATATATTTTGTCATATAGATACATAAAATGATAACTGAAGACTAAAAATGACATCCAACAAACCGGAAGTGTCTAATTATCTTCCCTTCTACATACAAGAGTATATAGAAACTATATATTTTTGGAATCAGTGTGAAAGAAGCTATCATATGAGACCGGAAGTGACATTCATTTCACCGGAAGTAGCATATTATCTCCCTTATATCACTCAAAAATAAAAATAATCCATTATTTATCGAATTAGTATGAAGAAACTATCTTCTTATCAAAATTTCGTTGATGTGGAAAGACTTTCAATTGTTCTCTGAACAATTGGTTTTTAATTCTGTATTTGATTTTGGAACAATAAAATTATCTGAAAATGAGAGTCGAGTACTGTATGACTGTTTGCTATTTGTAGTTACAATAAGATTTGACAAGTATTGGGGTACCAATCCATTGTTTTATTCATACATTAATAAGGACTTGTGGTATAATATTCTATTACATGTATTTACTGGAATTATTCCAGATTCTTTAAAAAGTTCAACAGATGTTTTTTGAAAATCGTGTTCATTTAAAATAATTCTAGCTTCCCTTTTTTGTAATTTAAGCAAACTGTCGATTAAAATTGTGTTACAGTTGCCCCATATTGAACAACAGTAGTCAAAATTTGGAAGAATGTATGCATTATAAAATAAAATTCTTGCATTATGATTTAAATATTTCTTGATCCTTTTTAGTAGAGCTAAAGGAAGAATTTACCTTAAAGTTTTTAATAACATATTTGATATGATCAGACCAAGACAGAGTTGCGTCCACAAAAATACTAAGGACTTGTTCACGCTGACTTTCATAAATATATTGATTATTAATGAAGATATTAAAAGGTTCATTACACATGACAGAAAGTTTGTGTTTTGAACATAAACACATTTTCTTTGTTTTGGATACATTGATTAACATTTTGTTTTCATCACACCAATGAGAAATATTTTCTAACACAGTATTTAGTGTCTGGCTATACAACTTTTGTTTTTACCAGTAACAGAAATAGTACTATCATCAGCCAAAAGATCACTGTTATGATTTGGATTACACAAAGGCAAAAAATTAATGAATAATAAGAATAATATGGGACCTTAAACGAACCCTTGAGGTACACCTGTTTTTACTTTTAATACACCTGAAAAAGTATTTGAAATGTATACAACCTGCTGTCTATCAGTTAGATATGAAGTAAGCCAGTGCAGTGAAGAATAAGAAAATCTGTATTTTTGTAATTTCTGGAGGAGCAGTTTATGATGAAGAACATCAGAAGCTTTACAAAGATCCAGAAATACTGCTCCTACTAATTCGCCTTCATCAATTGCTTTTCACCATTTATCTAACAAAGTTGTCATGGCAGTTTGACAGGAATGGTTCGAACGAAAACCTGATTGCAGGACATACAACAGATTATATGTGTCCGTATAGGTCATTAAATAAGTATTTTAGATACTAATTGTAAAAATGCAATTGGTCTGTAATTAAATACATCATTTTTTAACATTTGTTTTCAAAAACTGGTATGACTTTAGCTAGTTTGAATAATGATGGATAAACTGATTTTTTAATGCTTGAATTAAAAATTTGACATAAGGGAACTGAAATAAGATGAGAAGTAATTTTTAAAAACTTTGCACTGATATTATCAAGACTGCTTTTATTACATTACAGATGCCTGTTTCCGTTCGATTCCGTTAAATACCAATTCCTCAGAGCAATTGGTATTTTGCGGAACGGAACGGAAATCAGATTCAACTTGATCACTGTTTCTAATCATCTTCGGAAGGCCCCTTTTTTAAATTTATAATTACCAATGGAAGTAGAAAGACCTTTTGTCTAACCTGTCTTTGTGTTATTTTTTATACGTCCGTCAATTTTGACGGGACGTATTATGGTATACAAATGTCCAGTGTCCGTCCGTCCGTCTGTCTGTCCGGTGTAAACATGTCGCACCGTAACTTGAGAACGACTTATCCAAATTTCATGAAACTTAACATAGTTGTTTCTTATGATGGTAAAATGATCTGTATACTTTTTTGTGAAAATAAGATTACAACTTTTTGAGTTACGGCACTTTGTAACTAAAACAGGGGTGTGTTTTTTTCACATGTCGCACCGTATCTCAAAAACGATTCTTGATTATGGCTTAAAACTTTAAATACTTCTTAGTTATATTAATCTTAATATCTGTTAACTTTTTGGTGATGATTCAAAATTTCATTTTTGAGTTATTGAGTATTTTGTAAAAAAAAAAGGGGGTTTACATGTCGCACCATATCTCAAAAACGATTTATGATTATTGCTTAAAACTTTACACACTTCTTTGTTATATTAATCTAAAGATCTGTATACTTTTTGGTGATGATTCATTTTTATATTTTCGAGTTATTGAGTTTTTTGTAAAAAAAAGAGGTTTTTTTTCACATGTTGCGCTGTATCTCTATTGCTTAAAACTTAACAGGCTAATGTTGCGTCGGGTTTCCAGATACATCTTGTACAATCTTCCTATTGAGCGGGAATAAGGAATGAGTCAGGATATACTAAGCATGACATCCTGTACAACCCTGTGTTATTCAAAAAAGATTTATGTTTTTTCACAAGACGACGGGCGTATCATGCGCTCATGGCGCAGCTGTTTATTTAAATATTGATCAAGTCGAAATGCTATCTAAAACACATACCACTCATGCAAAAAGAGGTGTCAGACAATTTTTTTTTTATCATACTGCTTTAATTACATTAAAGATGTCTGTTTCCGTTTTTTCCGTTAAATACCAATTCCTCAGAGCAATTGGTAATTTGCGGAACGGAACGGAACGGAAAAATAAATTAAAAAGTTTACATCAGATTCAACTGGATCACTGTCTCTAATCATCGTCGGAACGGGCTGTTGAAGGCTCCTTTTTTAAAATATAATTACCGATAGAAGGAGAAAGATTTTTTGTGTAACCTGCCTTTGTGTTAAATTTTTTATTATTGATCAAGTCGAAAATGCTATCTAAAACACATACCACTCATGCAAAAAGAGGTGTCAGACAATTTTTTTTTATCATACTGTTTTAATTACATTAAAGATGTCTGTTTCCGTTTTTTCCGTTAAATACCAATTCCTCAGAGCAATTGGTACTTTGTGGAACGGAACGGAACGGAAAAATAAATTAAAAAGTTTACATCAGATTCAACTGGATCACTGTCTCTAATCATCGTCGGAACGGGCTGTTGAAGGCCCCCTTTTTAAAATATAATTACCGATGGAAGGAGAAAGACTTTTTGTGTAACCTGCCTTTGTGTTAAATTTTTTATTATTGATCAAGTCGAAAATGCTATCTAAAACACATACCACTCATGCAAAAAGAGGTGTCAGACAATTTTTTTTATCATACTGCTTTAATTACATTAAAGATGTCTGTTTCCGTTTTTTCCGTTAAATACCAATTCCTCAGAGCAATTGGTACTTTGCGGAACGCAACGGAACGGAAAAGTAAATTAAAAAGTTTACATCAGATTCAACTTGATCACTGTCTCTAATCATCGTCGGAACGGGCTGTTGAAGGACTCTTTTTTAAAATATAATTACCGATGGAAGGAGAAAGACTTTTTGTGTAACCTGCCTTTGTGTTAAATTTTTTATTATTGATCAAGTCGAAAATGCTATCTAAAACACATACCACTCATGCAAAAAGAGGTGTCAGACAATTTTTTTTTTATCATACTGCTTTAATTACATTAAAGATGTCTGTTTCCGTTTTTTCCGTTAAATACCAATTCCTCAGAGCAATTGGTACTTTGCGGAACGGAACGGAACGGAAAAATAAATTAAAAAGTTTACATCAGATTCAACTTGATCACTGTCTTTAATCATCGTCGGAACGGGCTGTTGAAGGCCTCTTTTTTTAAAATGTAATTACCGATGGAAGGAGAAAGACTTTTTGTGTAACCTGCCTTTGTGTTAAATTTTTTATTATTGATCAAGTCGAAAATGCTATCTAAAACACATACCACTCATGCAAAAAGAGGTGTCAGACAATTTTTTTTTTATCATACTGCTTTAATTACATTAAAGATGTCTGTTTCCGTTTTTTCCGTTAAATACCAATTCCTCAGAGCAATTGGTAATTTGCGGAACGGAACGGAACGGAAAAATAAATTAAAAAGTTTACATCAGATTCAACTGGATCACTGTCTCTAATCATCGTCGGAACGGGCTGTTGAAGGCTCCTTTTTTAAAATATAATTACCGATAGAAGGAGAAAGATTTTTTGTGTAACCTGCCTTTGTGTTAAATTTTTTATTATTGATCAAGTCGAAAATGCTATCTAAAACACATACCACTCATGCAAAAAGAGGTGTCAGACAATTTTTTTTTATCATACTGTTTTAATTACATTAAAGATGTCTGTTTCCGTTTTTTCCGTTAAATACCAATTCCTCAGAGCAATTGGTACTTTGCGGAACGGAACGGAACGGAAAAATAAATTAAAAAGTTTACATCAGATTCAACTGGATCACTGTCTCTAATCATCGTCGGAACGGGCTGTTGAAGGCCCCCTTTTTAAAATATAATTACCGATGGAAGGAGAAAGACTTTTTGTGTAACCTGCCTTTGTGTTAAATTTTTTATTATTGATCAAGTCGAAAATGCTATCTAAAACACATACCACTCATGCAAAAAGAGGTGTCAGACAATTTTTTTTATCATACTGCTTTAATTACATTAAAGATGTCTGTTTCCGTTTTTTCCGTTAAATACCAATTCCTCAGAGCAATTGGTACTTTGCGGAACGCAACGGAACGGAAAAGTAAATTAAAAAGTTTACATCAGATTCAACTTGATCACTGTCTCTAATCATCGTCGGAACGGGCTGTTGAAGGACTCTTTTTTAAAATATAATTACCGATGGAAGGAGAAAGACTTTTTGTGTAACCTGCCTTTGTGTTAAATTTTTTATTATTGATCAAGTCGAAAATGCTATCTAAAACACATACCACTCATGCAAAAAGAGGTGTCAGACAATTTTTTTTTTATCATACTGCTTTAATTACATTAAAGATGTCTGTTTCCGTTTTTTCCGTTAAATACCAATTCCTCAGAGCAATTGGTACTTTGCGGAACGGAACGGAACGGAAAAATAAATTAAAAAGTTTACATCAGATTCAACTTGATCACTGTCTTTAATCATCGTCGGAACGGGCTGTTGAAGGCCTCTTTTTTAAAATATAATTACCGATGGAAGGAGAAAGACTTTTTGTGTAACCTGCCTTTGTGTTAAATTTTTTATTATTGATCAAGTCGAAAATGCTATCTAAAACACATACCACTCATGCAAAAAGAGGTGTCAGACAATTTTTTTTATCATACTGCTTTAATTACATTAAAGATGTCTGTTTCCGTTTTTTCCGTTAAATACCAATTCCTCAGAGCAATTGGTACTTTGCGGAACGCAACGGAACGGAAAAGTAAATTAAAAAGTTTACATCAGATTCAACTTGATCACTGTCTCTAATCATCGTCGGAACGGGCTGTTGAAGGACTCTTTTTTAAAATATAATTACCGATGGAAGGAGAAAGACTTTTTGTGTAACCTGCCTTTGTGTTAAATTTTTTATTATTGATCAAGTCGAAAATGCTATCTAAAACACATACCACTCATGCAAAAAGAGGTGTCAGACAATTTTTTTTTATCATACTGCTTTAATTACATTAAAGATGTCTGTTTCCGTTTTTTCCGTTAAATACCAATTCCTCAGAGCAATTGGTACTTTGCGGAACGGAACGGAACGGAAAAATAAATTAAAAAGTTTACATCAGATTCAACTGGATCACTGTCTCTAATCATCGTCGGAACGGGCTGTTGAAGGCCCCTTTTTTAAAATATAATTACCGATGGAAGGAGAAAGACTTTTTGTGTAACCTGCCTTTGTGTTAAATTTTTTATTATTGATCAAGTCGAAAATGCTATCTAAAACACATACCACTCATGCAAAAAGAGGTGTCTGACAATTTTTTTTTATCATACTGCTTTAATTACATTAAAGATGTCTGTTTCCGTTTTTTCCGTTAAATACCAATTCCTCAGAGCAATTGGTACTTTGCGGAACGGAACGGAACGGAAAAATAAATTAAAAAGTTTACATCAGATTCAACTTGATCACTGTCTTTAATCATCGTCGGAACGGGCTGTTGAAGGCCTCTTTTTTAAAATATAATTACCGATGGAAGGAGAAAGACTTTTTGTGTAACCTGCCTTTGTGTTAAATTTTTTATTATTGATCAAGTCGAAAATGCTATCTAAAACACATACCACTCATGCAAAAAGAGGTGTCAGACAATTTTTTTTATCATACTGCTTTAATTACATTAAAGATGTCTGTTTCCGTTTTTTCCGTTAAATACCAATTCCTCAGAGCAATTGGTACTTTGCGGAACGCAACGGAACGGAAAAGTAAATTAAAAAGTTTACATCAGATTCAACTTGATCACTGTCTCTAATCATCGTCGGAACGGGCTGTTGAAGGACTCTTTTTTAAAATATAATTACCGATGGAAGGAGAAAGACTTTTTGTGTAACCTGCCTTTGTGTTAAATTTTTTATTATTGATCAAGTCGAAAATGATATCTAAAACACATACCACTCATGCAAAAAGAGGTGTCAGACAATTTTTTTTTTATCATACTGCTTTAATTACATTAAAGATGTCTGTTTCCGTTTTTTCCGTTAAATACCAATTCCTCAGAGCAATTGGTACTTTGCGGAACGGAACGGAACGGAAAAATAAATTAAAAAGTTTACATCAGATTCAACTGGATCACTGTCTCTAATCATCGTCGGAACGGGCTGTTGAAGGCCCCTTTTTTAAAATATAATTACCGATGGAAGGAGAAAGACTTTTTGTGTAACCTGCCTTTGTGTTAAATTTTTTATTATTGATCAAGTCGAAAATGCTATCTAAAACACATACCACTCATGCAAAAAGAGGTGTCAGACAATTTTTTTTTATCATACTGCTTTAATTACATTAAAGATGTCTGTTTCCGTTTTTTCCGTTAAATACCAATTCCTCAGAGCAATTGGTACTTTGCGGAACGGAACGGAACGGAAAAATAAATTAAAAAGTTTACATCAGATTCAACTTGATCACTGTCTTTAATCATCGTCGGAACGGGCTGTTGAAGGCCTCTTTTTTAAAATATAATTACCGATGGAAGGAGAAAGACTTTTTGTGTAACCTGCCTTTGTGTTAATTTTTTTATTATTGATCAAGTCGAAAATGCTATCTAAAAAACATACCACTCATGCAAAAAGAGGTGTCAGACAATTTTTTTTTTATCATACTGCTTTAATTACATTAAAGATGTCTGTTTCCGTTTTTTCCGTTAAATACCAATTCCTCAGAGCAATTGGTACTTTGCGGAACGGAACGGAACGGAAAAATAAATTAAAAAGTTTAAATCAGATTCATTTTGATCACTGTCTCTAATCAAGGACGACGTGAGGTCAGTCTAGATATCATAATGCATGACTTGTAAATGCGTTAATTTCATGATAATTTATCAGGACAGTCCGACATATTCATCTACAGAACATTTCCCGATGTTATACATTATTACACATTTCACCTGTGAAGATGAGATTAAGTATACATTTGTGTTATTTGTATATGGAAAACCGTAAAACACAGAAATTCTAAAGTTTGTTTTGTTTTAAAGATTTTTCGAAATTTTGATAAATGCCCCCTTTGGATACCTTAAATGAAATTCCGTTCCGTTCCGTTCCGTTCCGTTCCGTTCCGTAAAGTACCAATAGCCTGCTGGACCCCATTGTTGAAATTATTAATCTGATAAGAATAATCCTCCATGCAGCTTGTAACTATTAGCAAAACCTACATGTATACTGCAGCTGCATAGTAAGCTTAAGAAGGCCATAGAAAGTACAAATGTAAAACAATAAAACTACAGCAGCCTGATTTTGTACAAAACATTTATAAAAAAATGGATATGATATACAGCAACAATTACCAAATTGGGTCCTGAATATGGACAGGCACAAACTCTTCCCTTACATGAGAGTGATGAGACAGTGTACAGTATGTGCATAAGCGCAGATATTAAATATTAAAAAAAATAATTGGACATAACTTTTGAAAGTGGCAAATCGGATTGGATAGTGAAAACTTTAGGGTTCAAACATTATTCAATACTTGAGAAATAGCTGAGATAATATTTTCACCAATTTTTCTACAATATTCGTCTTAACTTCTGCCAAGTTTGCCTCGATCTGCTGTTTATAGAAGCTTATATTATGTAAATATAAGCGCTGTTTATTTAATGACATCATAATCTGCATGGGTGTAGCACAGGTTTTGGTACTGATAATCCCCTGGACTACAGTCTACATGATCACTCCTTATTTGGTTATAAGGCAAGGAGTGATACATTCCATTCTCAAATTTCACAAGGATGCTAGGTAGTTGGTCATTTTGAGTTTTGCTGCTGACAGGGAAAGTCAAACATAAGTTGTCACAAAGTTACAAAATATCGTTTTTTAACCATAATATTAACTAGGTGTTAATATCCGTATATTATTGCAATATTGCAATTGGACATTTGTGTTTATCTTCATATATATGTGAGTACGAACTACACTGCTTATTATCTTTCTTTTGGATCGTTGCGATTATTTTAAAAGGAACTTGGTGTTTTAATATTGTTGAAAATTTAACATTCCGTTCACGTACTGTACAGCAATTTGAAAGAACTTTCCCGTAAATACAAATATACTGAACTTTATAATTATGGCTTCCAGACGTAATTCAAGGAATCAGCCGTATTCAAATAGACATTTGGACCTAAATAACCCAGACAATTGGACGTCACAGCAACTGAGGATAAAATTACAGCAGCTGGGGATTGTTGTACCCAAGAATATTGCTAAGAGTGTTCTTAAACAATTTTATTTGGAAAATAAAGATCGCCAGATTGGCAATGCTATTATTGCCCAGACCGAGGAAATTAGTGATCCAGAACGCGCCGTACCGAATCCTTTAGCCTCAGCGAGTGCCCCAGACAGTTCCGCAAATGTGATCGACGAATTGCGTAATCCAACAGCTGATGAAAGTAGTTCGCGGAGCAATGAAGCAACCGGAAGTGCACATTTCGACAGCGTCGGTGGCAACAACATGGCTGCAATCATGCAGTCCTTCAGCATTGTTTCGCAGTCCGTCGCACAATGCGCGTCCGGTCTCCCAACAAACAGTTAGCCTTATTGCTAATCAAAAATGCTCAGAAATCAGTACTTCCAAGAAATTTGATCTCGCTCAGTGGTACCACAACAGAAACGCAGAGGACGCACCACTCATCGGGAATGGAGCCATACAAAGCCGGCTAACACCACCCTCATTAGGATACTCGTCCATTACACCGGGTACAACAGGTGTGCGATCGGATTCATACTCCAACGTAGATATTGTGGCACCATCAGTACAGAGGAATATAATTGAGGGTAAGGACGTTAATTTAGGTACTCTCCTCATTCCTAATTTTGAAGCTCCTCTGACCCATTCAATAATTGCCGATGGGTTACACGTAAACATGGCCAACAAACCCGATCCGAGATTAAATAGGCATCTTTCCATCCAAGAATTCATCCAAGCTTTTGGGAAATTCAAAAGAATTATGTGTAATGCATATCCAGAACGTAGGGAGGAACTAGATGCTTATGAAGCCGACATAATTAACATCCATAATTTCCATGGCCTAAAATTTTATGATTGCCATAAAATATTTTCTGCTAAAGCTGCAGCTCTTTTGAGAGAGAAACGTGTTAAAGTCGATTGGAGTCTCCGCGACCGTGATATCCTTTCATTAATTACAGCAGGATCCTCAGTAAATGTGTGTAAAATCTGTAATTTAATTGATCATGCTACACAATACTGCCCATTGCAATCTTCAGTCCAGGTTGAAAGTCCGTCTTCAAGATCATCTTCATCTAGTAACCTACAATCGGTAGACAAGCAAGGTCGTTCAAGAGTATTTCATGAAGGTCGGGAAATGTGCAATAATTTCAATAACCCCAAAGGTTGTTATAGGAAAGTGTGTTATCTACTCCATCAGTGTACAAAATGTCATGCAACAGGCCATGGTGCCGCAACCTGTAGGAAATCTAATGTGCCTGTTCATTCTTCAACATCTTCTACGTCCTCTAAGAATAAACCGGAGAAACAAAATTCAGGATGACTATCCAAGGAAAATTTCTTGTGTGAAGCTTCAACACCAATAAATGTTGATAAATTGGAGGAAGAGTTATCATCACATCCGGATAGAACTTTTGTATTATATCTATGTAATGGCCTGAGACAGGGTTTTGGTTGTTTAGTTCAAGGGGATATTTCAGAATCTAAAGAATGTAAAAATAATTTTTCTGCAAGGTCTCAGGTTAAAGTTGTATCAGAGTTAATTAAAAATGAATGCCAAAAAGGTTTTGTACATGGACCTTTTCAGTCCTTACCTTTTGCAAATTATAGAGTTAGTCCACTTGGGGTTGCTGAAGGAAAATATTCTGGGAAGAAACGTTTGATTTTAGATCTTTCATCTCCACATGACAATGACAACTTTCTAAGTATTAATGAAATGATTGATAAAGAAGAATGTTCCATGTCTTATGTTAAAATTGATGATGCTATAAGAATTATTCTAAAATTAGGTAGAAACAGTGCACTTTGTAAATACGACATCTCAGATGCGTTCAAAATTTGTCCTTACTTGCCATCCCAGTGGCTTATTTTGCTTCAAATGGCAGTCTTTTTATTATTATTATGTAAGATTAACTTTTGGCTGTCGGTCTAGTCCTAAAATTTTCGACACCATATCACAAGCAATTTGCCATATTGCAGAGAAAAATTATAAGATTAAGAACATTTTACATCTACTTGATGATTTTCTTACTATTGATCACCCAAGTGAAGATGGTGAAAGAAGTATGGCTATAATGATGACAATTTTTAAACGTTTAAATATTCCTATAGCCAAACACAAGACTGAAGGACCAGTTACTTGTCTAGAGTATTTAGGTATTATTTTAGATTCAAACAAAATGGAAGCAAGACTTCCAAATATTAAAGTACAGAGAATATGTGAGTTTATTTCCAAATTGTTGTCAAAATCATCTTGTACAAAGAGACAGTTATTACAGTTGTTGGGACATTTTAATTTTGCCACAAGAGTTATTTTACCTGGCAGATCTTTTTTGTCATACCTTATTAATTTGTCAACTACTGTTAAACATTTAAATGAATTTGTACATTTAACTAAAGAATGTAAGGTAGATTTAGAATTTTGGTTAAGATTTTTGTCAAACTGGAATGATATTACTATGTTTCATGATTGTTATTTCACATCCAGTTATGACTTTGAATTGATTACAGATGCTGCTTCTACAATAGGCTTTGGGGGATATTTTCAAGGCAAATGGTTCTCTTCTTATTGGCCTGTTAATTTACCTACTTTAACTGACAATTCGTCTATGGCGTTCTTTGAGTTATACCCTATTGTAGTAGCAGCATTGTTATGGGGCCACCTCTGGCCCTGTAAAAAGATATTATTTTGGTGTGATAATGAAGCTACTGTTGCTATTGTTAGAAAGGGACGCTCTAAATGTTTAGAAATTATGAAACTTATGCGTCAATTAACATGGTGTGCAGCTCAGTCTAATTTTCATTTTAGTGCTAAACATGTACCTGGTCATATCAACCAAATTTCTGATGCTTTGTCTCGTTTTCAGATGACTCGTTTCCGAAAATTGGCTCCCCAGGCAGAGCAGAACCCTCATACATGCCCCAGTGTGTCAGAAGTAAAAGAGGGACGAAAGATACCAAAGGGACAGTCAAACTCATAAATCTAAAACAAACTGACAACGCCATGGCTAAAAATGAAAAAGACAAACAGAAAAACAATAGTACACATGACACAACATAGAAAACTAAAGAATAAACAACACGAACCCCACCAAAAACTAGGGGTGATCTCAGGTGCTCCGGAAGGGTAAGCAGATCCTGCTCCACATGCGGCACCCGTCGTGTTGCTTATGTGATTACAAATCCGGTAAATAGTCTAATTCGGTAGGTCAAATTCATGAAAGGGAAGGGGATTGTAGTTACGACGTGAGGAACATATCCGATATCATTTGTGAAATGGTTATTCCATAACGGTCAACCAACTCGTGATGGCGTCCGTAAAATTTACGAAGGGATGATTTCAACTTCACCATTTGGAACTCTTGATTTAATAGCTTCCTTGTGAGCAGTAACCCTCTATCAAGAAAATCATGATAGGAAATGCAAGCACGGGAATATCGTATCAATTGAGAGATATATACCCCGTATGCAGGTGCTGCTGGAATGTTGCTACTTAGAAATGGAAAGTTCACAATTGGAAAGCTGAAATCATCTCTTTTGTCGTCAAGTTTTGTCTTCAACCGACCCTCATTGTCAATTTCTAGATGTAAGTCAAGATATGAAGCTGACTTAACTGTATCTGTAGTATCCTTTATCTCCAATTCGATGGGATAGATGCGTTCCACATAGTCACCAAATTTTGAATTGTTTAGTGAAAGAACGTCATCTATATAGCGGAAAGTAGAGTTAAAGGATATTGCTAACTTCTTATCTTTCTTCCTAAGAAGTTCCTGCATGAAGTCAGCCTCATAATAATAAAGAAACAAGTCAGCAAGTAGAGGGGCACAGTTTGTTCCCATTGGTATGCCGACAGTCTGTTGAAAAACACGTCCTCCGAACGTAACAAATATGTTGTCAATCAAGAAATCAAGCATCTTGATAATATCGGTTTCAGAGAATTTTTTGTTTGAATCAGAGTGATTCTTTACAAAGTAGGATTTATCTCTCCCTAAGACAAGATACTTGTATCTACGTTGGCCATTCTTTTTTATGAAGCAAAGTAATACCAACTCTTTTAATTTGTCTTTAAGTTTGGAATGTGGAATACTTGTGTAAAGAGTAGAGAAGTCAAATGTTTTAATACTGTTACAAGATGAAAGAGAGTTAGATTGTATGTACTCTAAAAGATCTTTGGAATTTTTAAGTATCCACATCTGATTCACGCCACCTCTAGAATAGGCAGTTTCACAATAACTTTGAAGCCCGTCTTTGATTGCTGATAAAATGGATGTTAATAATTTAGAAAGAGGTTTTGTGGAGCACTTGGAAGACCCAGCAATATACCGCTGTTTGTAAGGACACTTATGTAGTTTAGGTATCCAATACAGTGATGGAAGATCCAGTTCTTCATCTTTGGTTGAAATACCAAAGGAACAAAGAACAGACCTATGATTATCCAGGATTTCCTCTTTGGTAAGTGTCGTGAGGGTATATGTTGAGTTTCCAAGTGAATTGTCTATACCTAATTCGTTTATTAAGCAATTAATGTAATGACTTTTACAGACAAAAACGATGTTATTTGGGGCTTTGTCTGCGGGGACAACAACATATTTATCATGGAGGTCGGATAGGTGTTTAGCAACATTTGGGTCTTTAAAAATTGACGTAGCATGGGCATTGATGGACCCATTCAGTTTCTTAATTCTGATTTGTATTAAGGACCTCACTGCCTTTATCCATTCGGATAGAGTGTCTACGTCTTCCTTCTCGCGCTTGTAATGTGGTCTTAACAAACACAGTCAACAAATTATGGTCTAATGCTGTAGCTATGAGGACAAGAGCTGTTTATGAGACAGGATATAACCATTTCAAAACATTTCTTCTTTTAAATGGGGTCAACCTGAATGGGAACAAATTACCTCCCATATCTGAAGAACTTTTAATTTATTTCGTTAGTCATTGTTTTCAAATTCTGAAATTACAATACTCTACTATTAAGCTGTATATTTGTGGTATTAGATACATGTGTCTCAAGGACAACATCCCCTCACCTTTTCAATCATCAGACAAAGACCACAAATCAATGGTTCGACTATCTTTATTTCTAAAGTCCGTTAAACGTTCACAAAAACAGTCAGTTAGGCCAAGATTTCCAATTACTTCTGACATACTAAAGCAAATGTGTGTTAAACTAAAGAGAGGCATTTTTTCAGAATTTATAGACTTAATGCTGGAAACTGTTTGTATAGTAGCATTTCATGGATTTTTACGTTGTGGTGAATTTACTGTAGATAATGCATCTAACTTTGATTCAGAATCTAATTTATGTGTTTCTGATGTTACATTTTATGAAGATTTTGCAATTCTTCATCTAAAGCAGTCTAAAACTGACCCTTTTAGGAAAGGCATGGACATACAACTGCATAGGCTAAACAATATCCTATGCCCTTATACAACTTTAAAGCACTACTTACAAATGAGATCAGTTAAAGGGAAATGTGAACTTTCAGATCCTTTGTTCATTAATGAAAATTTTTCAGCTTTAGAAAGAAAATATTTTATTACAAATTTAAAAATTTTGTTAGAAGCCTGCGGATACAAAGCAGAGCTATATAATGGCCATTCCTTTCGTATAGGCGCAGCAACCAGTGCTGGAAAAGCTCATGTTGAAGATCACTTAATTAAAACATTGGGTAGATGGAGTTCTGATAGTTATTGTCGCTATATAAGAACAGATAAATCTTCTATTAAGAATGCACAGCAACAAATTTGTAACAATTAAAAATTAATTTCGAACTGTAATTATGTATGTCTTCATATACTTGCATGTATATATAGATATATGCTTGTAAAATCTATGTAGCATTAAGAATAACTCTTGCTAATTTTATTTTCATGAAATAGTCAGTTGTGTGTATGTTATACATTGTGTATCATTAAACTATGTACAGCTTAAATTGTGTTTAATAGAAGTCCACAGTGTGTAGTTGAAGGTTAATTTATTCCATTACCCACTTTTTCCCATTTATTACCTTGGGCGTCACTCAGCTGCTTCACACCTGACTTTTTGGACCCTTTCGAAATTGACCACTGGTCTAATTTCTCATTTCCCCCAAGTCATTAAATGTAATACATCTACATTTATTTCTCTCTCCACCGTCAATCTAACCCCCTTTATCGTAGCCACCTGCTATGAGATGGAGCAACGCTTCATACCCTTATAGGAACTCATCTGGTTCCGGTTGGTTGACGGAGTGTCCATGTCCATGGGGCTTGGTCCATCTACACCAAGTGTCGTCGACAGGGCCTGGAGCTAAATTTCCCTTAGCTGAGTACTTGACTCCCAAGGGCCAAATTATTTATATGTTTTATTAATAAAAAATAGAAATTAAATAATCTTGTTGTCAGCAGCAAACTCACTGATATAATGTTTGGTCTTACTAGATTCTCGGTTTCAATCTTATAGGGATGTCTATGTCTGAAGGTCACATTAAATGTCAGTTTGTCAACACTTCAGGAGTATGTTAAGAAATAAGTTACAGTACAGGGTATAAAAGAACACCAGAGAACACCTAAACAAGAGAGCTACAAATACAGGGTATAAAATAATCACCCAGAACACCTCTTAAAAAGAGGAGTTCTCAAAAGGTCATAGTTTACTGAATCATGAGGAACATCTAAACAAGAGGCAACCAGCTAAACAAGGTACATGAATCATTATCAATGAACCACAGAAAATAGATAAAAGACTTAACAATGAATAAGTCATCACTTGCTGTATCCGTCGTTCGTCAATGTCATGGTTACTTCTGTTAAGTTGTGGATTTCAGTCGTTCGGTTATATCTCTAAGTCCCTGGAGTCATAAAATAAATACTTAACTGCCTACAGCGCCTTTGGTGCTTTGATTAATATAATCGTCATAAATTACTTATCGCGTAAAAATAAGAATTAACGCGTTAAAAGAGGGTTTAATGCGTTAAAAGAAGATTAATGCAACTTTTACTCGTTAAATGCAACTTTAACGCGTTAAAAGCCACTTTAACGCGTTAAATGCATCTTTAACGCGTTAAATGCAACATAAACGCGTTAAATGCAACTTAAACGCGTTAAATGAATCTTTAACTCATTACCTGCAATTTTACAGCGTTAAAAGCTAGTGTAACGTGTTTAAAGCAACGTTTAATTTAATTTAAGCTTACTTTTCATATGTATATATGTTGTGTACAAGTTGCGATTTTGTACAGGTTATAAAATGTACAAAAATATTGTACATGTTATAACTTGTATAATGCAAAAATACAAGTTATAACACGTACAAAAGTACCTCATACATACACCTGTACAAAATATTGCTTAAAAATGGTTTTAACTTGTACAAAATCGAAAAATAAGGATATTTTTCTATTATCGCAACAGATGATATTGACCTCAGTAACATTTTCATAACTTTTGTATTATTCCTTCATGTTAGTGTGTTTTGTCCGTTTCTAAAAGACAACAACCCGCACATGGAGCAGACAACATCCAAAGGCCACAAATACATGCTGTCAAAGTAGAGGATATATATATTTAAAACATCAAAATGACATTCGCCTCATGCAATGATCTTACATTTTATAAACAAAAATTGAGTTATAAATTTACATTTTTATAAGTCATGCTGAAGGCCAAAAATGTTGAAGAGTAGATCCAAAGATATTGATAATGAAGCGTGGTTCAATGAAAACTATTTCAGCCTTCTCTTGCTTTTACAAAGTAAGCATATAAGACATTGTTTTAGTCTTTGTTTGCTATAAAACGAGAGGGAGGAGTATTTCCCAAAATTATTAGGAATCGTTTTTAAATTTTTTGGAAGAATTTAGTTACTATTATTTAATGTAACTGTCATTGAGGAATGCAAGCTTTTAGAAAATAGTTTCACACTTATTTAAGCCATGATGTACTGCATAAAACATAAAATTACATGAAAACACATTTTGCCAACATAAGTCATGACACATATATTTCTGAAACTTTGTGATCATTGTCCTCTACAGAAAAAGTCACCTTCTGGCCTATTTATTGTTGTTCTTTATGCATTGGTGAATTTAAATGTATATTTTACTTCATTAAGATTTATTTTAAATTTTGTACAAGTTAAAACCATTTTTACGCAATATTTTGTACAGGTTATAACATGTATGAGGTACTTTTGTACATGTTATAACTTGTATTTTTGCATTATACAAGTTATAACATGTACAATATTTTTGTACATGTTATAAACTGTACACAATTGCAACTTGTACACGACATATATATGGACTGATCATGTTTATAAAAGGCCATCTAGATTTAACATTTGTCAACCTGTCTTTACACTTCGTCTTGAATAAATTTTGTTTATATGTCAGTTTTTTCAGATACTTTACTTGGTCTTTTTTGCATCTTTTGATGTATATATCTGACATTAGGGTTTACCATAAATGGTAGTTTGACGTATACTTGCATAAGTCTCTACAAGTGAATTCCTTTTCTGCAGATGGTGAAAACATGACATATCTTTACTATATCTATCAACCATACCTCAGTTAAACATTACAATCGGATATTGTTACACGGATGCCTGTCAGATAACCGAGGCTTTTTTTTTTATTCTGGCGTCATTGATGAGCGTCATTGATGAGTCTTATGTAGACGAAACGTTCGTCTGGCGCAAATAAAAAATTTCAATCCTGGTATGTTTCAAAAAATTATGAATTTATCAGCTAGCAATCGTGTGTTAATTGTGAACATGTTCAAAACAAGAGGCTCTTAAGAGCATGCATCGAGCATCTAGTAAACCAGGCCCAATAAGGTAATGAAAATGTGCCAAAAGTAAGAGGATGACCATTTGATACCAATTGGGGAAGGAGGATGTTATTCTTTATTTTTACTACTTACTAAGTCTTTTTTTTCCCGCCAGGCAATCATTCATTTTCGACATTTTTACCTCTAAATACTGCGTTGTTCTGTAATATGGCATGTTCGGAAAACAGACTATTTACCCCCCCCCCCTAAATTGGGCGCTATTATTAATACCCTTCCTGTAAAGCTAAAAAAGACTGTCGCGCTATTATTAATACCCTTCCTGTAAAGATAAAAAAGACTGTCTCTCTCTCGGTCCGTTTTTCTGTCCGTTATCAGTCCTGAATTTTGTTCAAGGTCATGAGTGTCTTTCTGATATTGTTCGACTCTAAACCCGTTGTTTTATTTTGTATTTACATTGAGTCATAGAACAAATTTATTCGTTCAGTGTATCTTCACTAGTTTGTTTAATATGTCATTTGATTCAGTAAAGCCATTTCAGTTGATACATTTTGTATTTTAAAGTGTGTCTTCCTACGTTGTGATATTACACTATTGTTTCAAGTTGGATAAAGGTTGGTGCCTATTAAAACGTTTAAACACACTTCATTTGTTTGCACCTGTCCTAAGTCAGGTACCTGGTACCGTGATTGTCGTTTTTCGATGTGCTTCATAAGTGTTTTTCATTTTTTTGTTATAGATTAGATCGTTGGTTTTCCTGTTTGAATGGTTATACACTGGTATTTTTAAGACCCTTTTTACCTTGCTGTTCGGTGTGAGCCAAGCCAACTTGTCGAATGCTGTAATTCATTCCCGAGTGTGCTAAAATGTAATCGTCTTCATTGGTCTTCTTGTGTTTGTGGTGGTATGTTTCATTTGAAGCACTTGATTTTGGTAGTATGTTGTTCAAGATACCTGTTACAAATAGGACATTAGAACTTGTATGGTTTTCAGTTAACAAACCGTGTTTGCTATTTAAGGTCTTTCCTCTCCGCGAGGAAAGACCTTATTGTTTTTCTCCTGTTTTTTTTTTTTTTTTTTTTTTTTTTTTCATCCAGCATTTTTTTAACATGGCCTCCCCTTGTTTCTATTGGAGTTATCAAGACCAAATATGGACCATCGGTAGACCTCATCATGAAGTATTACCAGATGAGGCTGTGTAGGATTTCATCATCCCCTTTAGAAGTTATCTCCCTTTTGTTGGTTTTTTCGACATGGCCCCCCCCTCGTTGTTTTTGAAGATATCATTACCTTATTTGGACAATAGTTAGATCTCATCATGATGTGTTACCATATGAGGCTGCTAAGGATTTCATCATTCCCTATGAGAGTTATGTCCCCTTGAAACAATTTCTTTCTTTTACATTTTTCTCAAAAAGTATTCAAGATAGAATCCATTTGAAAACGGCAACATGTACAAGACCAGATGGCAATGTTAATTAACATATACAATCATTTTATTGTTAACCCTTATAAGGAGTAATTTCCCTTGAAAAAATATACACAATTTTTGAAAAATTGTATCTCGAGAACCGGAAGTCGTAAAGACTTGGAACCTACAGCAATAATCTTAAGTTCATGTGACCTTTAATTTGCACCCAAGGTCAAAGGTCACCGAGTGCAAAAAAAAATTACGCTGCAATTTCAAGCTTTCATATTAAGAAAACGATAAGAGTTTGCTGCATACTTACAGCGTATAAAATGTTCCTCTCGACGAGCTCTACGTTTTATACACTGAGCTCGAAAGAGTCCGACTGTCTGTTCAAAAGTTACGATGGGATGATTCTTAAAAGTATAGTATTGTGTGTATATCTTTTTGAAGGTAACAGATATCAACCTACTATAAACTGCAAAGATGATCAGTAGTTCAAGACCTTCAATTTGAAGTCAATGTCAGGTCATGATGAAATTTCACCTTGACCTTCACATTATACTATGACCTTGACCTTGTGATATTTGAAAGGTCAAGTGGTCCTGAGTTGAATGGTGATAGTCCCATGTCTCTACGACTTCCGGTTCTCAAGTTTTGTATTGCATCATATATTTGATGATTAATTGTGACCTTGGTGAACTTTGAAATTGTCCCAATTCTTTTTCTATAATGCTGTCCTTCAACTGTAGATCATTTATCATTTAACAGATTTGAGATATCTATTGTCGTTTTAGAGATAATGCAGTTTGAAGTTTTGCGAGCGGAGGCATGTATTTCTGAATCATCAAGAGCTTTCCACTTAAAATGTTTTAGAAATTGAAGAGGTTGACATAGTTATGTGTTTGACAAAATATCAAAAAAATTCCATGGAAAAAAACACCAAATCATCAATTTGAAATTTTCAAGTTTTGCATTGACTTTGTAAGTTTCATAACTTCTATTTATATAGTTGATATTGCATCATTATTTGCACTTTGTCAAATGGGGTCATCTGATATATCAAATTGAAGGTCTTAATAAACTCTACTTAAATATGAAAATTTTAAACCCCCTTTACATCCCAGGGGGACAGGTGGGGTCATTTAGTGCAAACATTCAAATTTCTCAGATGGTAAGGTTGTCGCATATCAAATGAAAGAACATAAAGCGTACATTTCAAATTTCAAATTGACGTCTCCCAAAAATGGGTTGGATGGGGTTATTGAGTGCAAAAACAAAATTTCTTGTAAGATAGGGTTGTTGTATATCAAATGAAAGGTCATGATGAGTACATTTGAACTATCAAATTCTAGACTTCCAAAAATTTGTTGGATAGGGTTATTAAGTGCAAAGATCAAAACTTTTTAGAACATAGCTTTGTCGCATATCAAATGAAAGCTCATCTACTCTATGTTACATATATCATACTTCCGATCTTAAAAATGTAGGCGGATGAGGTCATTAAGTGTTAAAAGCGAAATGTTTCAGAAGGTATGCTTGTCGTATATCAAACGAAAGGTCGTACAAAGTACATTACAAAAACATCATTTTTACAGGAAAGACCTTTCAATTGTTTTACAAACAATTGAGATACTAGTTTTTTTTTTTTTTTTCATCCAGCATTTGTTTGACATGGCCTCCCCTCGTTTCTATTGGAGTTATCAAGACCAAATATGGACCATCGGTAGACCTCATCATGAAGTATTACCAGATGAGGCTGTGTAGGATTTCATCATCCCCTTTAGAAGTTATCTCCCTTTTATTGTTTTTTTTCGACCTGGCCCCCCCTCGTTGTTTTTGAAGATATCATGACCTTATTTGGACAATAGTTAGATCTCATCATGATGTGTTACCATATGAGGCTGCTAAGGATTTCATCATTCCCTATGAGAGTTATGTCCCCTTGAAGCAATTTCTTTCTTTTACATTTTTCTCAAAAAGTATTCAAGATAGAATCCATTTGAAAACGGCAACATGTACAAGACCAGATGGCAATGTTAATTAACATATACAATCATTTTGTTGTTAACCCTTATAAGGAGTTATTTCCCTTGAAAAAATATAAACAATTTTTGAAAAATTGTATCTCGAGAACCGGAAGTCGTAAAGACTTGGGACCTGCACCAATAATCTTAAGTTCGTGTGACCTTTAATTTGCACCCAAGGTCAAAGGTCACTGAGTGCAAAAAAAAATTACGCTGCAATTTCAAGCTTTCATATTAAGAAAACGATAAGAGTTTGCTGCATACTTACAGCGTATAAAATGTTCCTCTCGACGAGCTCTACATTTCATACACTGAGCTCAAAAGAGTCCGACTGTCTGTTCAAAAGTAACGACGGGATGATTCTTAAAAGTATAGTATTGTGTGTATATCTTTTTAAAGGTAACAGATATCAACCTACTATAAACTGCAAAGATAATCAGTAGTTCAAGACCTTCAATTTGAGGTCAATGTCAGGTCATGATGAAATTTCACCTTGACCTTCACATTATACTATGACCTTGACCTTTTGATATTTGAAAGGTCAAGTGGTTTTGATTTGAATGGTGATAGTCCCATGTCTCTACGACTTCCGGTTCTCAAGTTTTGTATTGCATCATATATTTGATGATTAATTGTGACCTTGGTGAACTTTTAAATTGTCCCAATTCTTTTTCTATAATGTTGTCCTTCAACTGTAAATCATTTATCATTTAACAGATTTGAGATATCTATTGTCGTTTTAGAGATAATGCAGTTTGAAATTTTGCGAGCGGAGGCATGTATTTCTGAATCGTCAAGAGCTTACCACTTAAAATGTTTTAGAAATTGAAGAGGTTGACATAGTTATATGTTTGACCAAATACCAAAAACATTCCATTGAAAAAAACACCAAAAAATCAATTTGAAATTTTCAAGTTTTGCATTGACTTTGTAAGTTTCATAACTTCTATTTATATAGTTGATATTGCATCATTATTTGCACTTTGTCAAATGGGGTCATCTGATATATCAAATTGAAGGTCTTAATAAACTCTACTTAAAAATGAAAATTTTAAACCCCCTTTTCATACCAGGGGGACGGGTGGGGTCATTTAGTGCAAACATTCAAATTTCTCAGATGGTAAGGTTGTCGCATATCAAATGAAAGAACATAAAGCGTACATTTCAAATTTCAAATTGACGTCTCCCAAAAATTGGTTGGATGGGGTCATTGAGTGCAAAAAATAAATGTTCTTTTAAGGTAGGGTTGTTGTATATCAAATGAAAGTTCATGATGTGTACATTTCAAATATCAAATTCCCGACCTCCAAAAATTAGTTGGATAAGGTAATTAAGGGCAAAAATCAAACTTTTTAGAACATGGTGTTGTCGCATATCAAATGAAAGCTCATCTACTCTGTTCTATATATCATAATTCCGATCTCAAAAATGTAGGCGGATGAGGTCATTAAGTGTAAAAAGCGAAAAGTTTCAGAAGGTATGCTTGTCGTTTATCAAACAAAAGGTCTTACAAAGTACAATACGAAAACATCAATTTTACAGGAAAGACCTTTCAATTGTTTTACAAACAATTGAGATACTAGTTTGAAATCTTGTTTGTTAAAGAGAATGGTTTAATCGTGAGAGGAAGACGAAATATAATATCTTCATTATCACCGTGTATATTCAGAACGCTTGCTTTCTAATGATATCGAGAGTAATGCTTACTTTAAGATTCCGGAAATATACACAAGAAACTAAAATTAACCAGGTGCTCCGCAGGGCGCAGCTTTATACGACCGCAGAGGTCGAACCCTGAACAGTTGGGGCAAGTATGGACAAAACATTCAAGCGTGATACAGCTCTGAATTTGGATTGTGATCAAATTTTTGACATTACATGTTTTTTTTTACACAAAACAAATGTCAAGATTTTACAAAACAATTAAAGATTTCTTCTTCAAACTTTTTAAATCTAAAATTAAATAGTTGACACAGCATAGGTTTCTGACACAGAATGAATGTGGTCTAATGAACTTAAAAGTTTTTTTTTGCCTTTGAGCAATTCACTATGCTGTTGAATATTAATCCTCTCAAAAAAATGTTTGAAGAAATTTTCTTTTTATTTTTGAAATCTGAAATGAGAAAAATTTAACCCCCCCCCTTTTTTTCACATCCCCGTTTCCCTTTTTCCAAAACTGATATCAATTCAAATTTCTAATGGAGTTTGCAACAATAACTACTCTTTTCAATACATCATAAAATATTAAAATATAAAATAAAGTGCTTGTTATCACTGAATGGTAAAGATTGGTTGGTAGTAAAAGTGAATATACATTGTTTATTGTATAAAACAATAAAAAAAAACTTCATCAGCAACATTTTATATTGGCAAATTTCCAATGAAGTTATTTACATAAAGTTATTGGCAAATACAAATAGAAAATGACATCATAGTCATATCTGGCAAATGTCCAACATACATTATCTAAAAACATTTTAGATAAGATAAGGAAAAAAAGCTTCATCAGCAACATTTTATATTGGCAAATTTCCAATGAAGTTATTTACATAAAGTTATTGGCAAATAAAAATAGAAAATGACATCATAGTCATGTCTGGCAAATTTCCAACATATATTATCAACTACTATTCTATACAAAGAAAGATAACTCCAATTGAAAATTAATTGCTATTGCACAATATTGTGCAATTAGATATTTCTTGCTATTGTGCAATACTGTGCAATTGAAAATTTCTTGCTATTGCACAATACTTGATATGGAATCCTGATTTGGACCAACTTGAAAACTGGGCCCATAATCAAAAATCAAAGTACATATTTAGATAAAGCATATCAAATAAGCCCAAGAATTTATTTTTTTTAAAATCAAACTTAGTTTAATTTTGGACCCTTTGGACCTTAATATAGACCAATTTGAAAACTGGACCAAAAATTAAGAATCTACATACACAGTTAGATTTGGCATATCAAAGAACCCATTTATTCAATTTTTGATGAAATCAAACAAAGTTTAATTTTGGACCCCCATTTGGACCAACTTGAAAACTAGGCCAATAATTAAAAATCTAAGTACATTTTTAAATTCAGCATATCAAAGAACCCCAAGGATTCAATTTTTGTTAAAATCAAACTATAAGTTTAATTTTGGACCCTTTGGACCTTAATGTAGACCAATTTGAAAACGGGACCAAAAATTAAGAATCTACATACATAGTTAGATTCGGCATATCAAAGAACCCCAATTATTCAATTTTTGATGAAATCACACAAAGTTCAATTTTGGACCCTTTGGGCCCCTTATTCCTAAACTGTTTGGACCAAAACTCCCAAAATCAAACCCAACCTTCCTTTTATGGTCATAAACCTTGTGTATAAATTTCATAGATTTCTATTTACTTATACTAAAGTTATGGTGCAAAAACCAAAAATAATGCTTATTTGGGCCCCTTTTTGGCCCTCAATTCATAAACTGTTGTGACCTCAACTCCAAAAATCAATCCCAACCTTCCTTTTGTGGTCATTAACATTGTGTTTAAATTTCATTGATTTCTATTTACTTAAACTAAAGTTATTGTGCGAAAACCAAGAATAATGCTTATTTGGGCCCTTTTTTGGCCCCTAATTCCTAAACTGTTGGAACCAAAACTCCCAAAATCAATCCCAACCTTTCTTTTGTGGTCATAAACCTTGTGTCAAAATTTCATAGATTTCTATTGACTTAAACTAAAGTTATAGTGCGAAAACCAAGAAAATGCTTATTTGGGCCCTTTTTGGCCCCTAATTCCTAAAATGTTGGGACCAAAACTCCCAAAATCAATCCCAACCTTCCTTTTGTGGTCATAAACCTTGTGTTAAAATTTCATAGATTTCTATTCACTTTTACTAAAGTTAGAGTGCGAAAACTAAAAGTATTCGGACGACGACGACGACGACGACGACGCCAACGTGATAGCAATATACGACGAAATTTTTTTCAAATTTTGCGGTCGTATAAAAATCATACAAGTCTAACAAAGGCCAGAGGCTCCTGACTTTGGACAGGCGCAAAATCGCGGCGGGGTTAAACATGTTTATGAGATATCAACCCTCCTCCTATACCGCTAGCCAATGTAGAAAAGTAAACGCATAACAATACGCACATTGAAATTCAGTTCAAGAGAAGTCTGAGTCCGATGTCAGAACATAAAAGAAAATAAATAAAATGACAATAATACATAAATAAAAACAGACTACTAGCAGTTAACTAATATGCCAGCTCCAGACCTGAATTAAACTGATTGAAAGATTATGTATTCATCGTATGAATATTACTTTTTGATAAATATTGCTAAAGTAATGAACATGCATGTTAAAGGCAATAATTAACACCGAACATTAATAAATATTTTCAAATAGTTAAAAAAAACCACTACCAGGTATATTTAGGAGGTGATTTACTCTCAGCGGACTGTATATGTAAGGATAAAAAGCATTCCACGTACAGAAAAATTGTATAAACGCATTCTTCAGAATATCTCAAGAAAGTTTTGCGTAAAAATATGAATGTCTACTCGAATTATTAAAAGTACAGCAGAGTTTCCACCATGCACTTGCACTGCACTAATATTAGAATAGTAGCATAGAATGATATACAAATGGATGCAAATTATTATTAATATATATTTATACATGAAACTGTATTACCGAATATCTAATATTTGTTCATTTTGTAGTTATTTTATGGTGATGTTGTACCCTTTTTGACTTGTTATATATTATATTTTGTAGTGTACACAATAATATTACATGATCCATCGCCCTGTAAGAATAATCGTTGACTATTCATTCAGTCATTTTATTCATGAAACTGTTATATACAAATATAAATATAATATATAACAACAAATATAGTAAACTGATTTGTAGCACTACAAATACTTGGTTGTTCATGTTGTTATTTTGGTGTCATTTATTCACAATCCACGCACAAATTTGTCTCAGAAAAAAATAACATATTTATGTACATTCACCTCACTTTCAGGTACAGAAATGCGATTTTCTTTTTAGACAAGTGCTTGTAACTTGCGGTCATCCGATGTTCAGTACTTCAGTACTTTGATTATAACTTCTTTTTGTATGTGGTTATTTTCAGGATTTCGTTTTATTGTTTATTTTATTTTATTCCATCAAGTGTGATGAAAACGAATAAGCTCAATGTAATGGGTGTGGAATTTCGATCTTTATTTTATAATATTTAATTGAAGTGAAATATCCCGTTGCTGATCAACATGATCAAGCCAAACCATAATTTGACTTGTTACCGCCGCTTTGTCATTAGGTGTTAATACATTAATTTCAAAAACAAAAAATTATAGTCTGCATGGCAACCAACTATTTGCGAATCGTTCAATCTGAAAGAAATCGTTTCCTGAAAATCGGAAAGTAATCCTTTGCTAGAATGACGCTAAAAGTAAACAATCTGAAAGAAAGTGTTTTCTGTGAGTTTTTAAAAAGAGCATTAATGGTTAGATTTAATAAATTTCGAAAAACTGAAGAATATCAATGAAAGACTAGTATCTCAATTGTTTGTAAAACAATTGAAAGGTCTTTCCTATAAAAGTGATGTTTTCGTAATGTTCTTTGTAGGACCTTTCGTTTGATATACGACAAGCATAACTTCTGAAACTTTTCGCTTTTTACACTTAATGACATCATCCGCCTTCATTTTTGAGATCGGAAGTATGATATATGTAACACAGGGTAGATGAGCTTTCTTTTGATATGCGACAACGCCATGTTCTAAAAAGTTTGATTTTTGCACTTAATTACCCCATCCAACCAATTTTTGGAGGTTGGGAATTTGATATTTTAAATGTACACATCATGACCTTTCATTTGATATACAACAACCCTATCGTAAAAAAAGTTTATTTTTTGCACTCAATGACCCCATCCAACCAATTTTTAGGGGACGTCAATTTGAAATTTGAAATGTACGCTTTATGTTCTTTCATTTGATATGCGACAACCTTACCATCTGAGAAATTTGAATGTTTGCACTAAATGACCCCACCTTTCCACCTGGGATGAAAAAGTGGTTTAAAATTTTCATTTTTAAGTAGAGTTTATTGAGACCTTCAATTTGATATATCAGATGACCCCAGTTGACAAAGTGCCAAAAATGATGCAATATCAACGATATAAATAGAAGTTATGAAACTTACAAAGTCAATGCAAAACATGAAAATTTCAAAATGATTTTTTGGTTTTTTTTTAAATGGAATGTTTTTGATATTTGGTCAAACATATAACTATGTTAACCTCTTCAATTTCTTGAACATTTTAAGTGGTAAGCTGTTGTTGATTCAGAAATACATGCCGCCGCTCGCAAAATTTCAAACTGCATTATCTCTAAAACGAAAATAGATATCTCAAATCTGTTAAATGGTTAATGATCTACAGTTAAAGTACAACATTATAGAAAAAGAATTGGGACAATTTCAAAGTTCACCAAGGTCACAATTAATCATCAAATATATGATGCAATACCAAACTTGAGAACCGGAAGTCGTGAAGACATGAGACTACCACCATTCAACTCAGGACCACTTGACCTTTCAAATATCACAAGGTCAAGGTCATAGTATACTGTGAAGGTCAAGGTGAAATTTCATCATGACCTGACATTGACCTCAAATTGACGGTCTTGAATTACTGATCATCTTTGCAGTTTATAGTAGGTTGATATCTGTTACCTTTAAAAAGATATACACAAAATACTATACTTTTAAGAATCATCCCGTTGTAACTTTTGAACAGACAGTCGGACATTTTTGGACTGTTATAGAAAATGTAGAGCTCGTCGAGAGGAACATTTTATACGCTGTATGTATGCAGCAAAGTCTTATCGTTTTCCTAATATGTAAGCTTGAAATTGCAGCGTAAATATTTTTTTGCACTCGGTGACCTTTGACCTTGGTGCAAATTGAAGGTCACATGAACTTAAGACTATTGGAGTAGGTCCCAAGTCTTTACGACTTCCGGTTCTCGAGATACAATTTTTCAAAAACTGTGTATATTTTTTCAAGGGAAATAACTCCTTATAAGGGTTAACAACAAAATGATTGTATATGTTTATGAGTAATGCCATCTCGTCTTGTACATGCTGCCGTTTTAAAATCGATTCTATCTTTAACACTTTTTGAGAAAAATGCAAAAGAAAAAAATTGCTTCAAGGGGACATCACTCTCATATTGGATGATGAAATCCTTAGCAGCCTCATATGGTAACACATCATGATGAGATCTACCTATTGTCCAAATAAAGTCATGATATCTTTTAAAATATTTATGGGGGGCAATGTTGAAAAAAATCAATATAAGGGAGATAACTTCTAAAGGGGATGATGAAATCCTACAAAAATTCATCTGGTATAAGTTCATGATAAGGTCTATCGATGGTTTAAATTTGGTATTGATAACTTTTATAGACGCGGTAGGAGGGTGTGCCAAAACAATGCTGGAAGAAAAAAAAGAAAAACTAGTATCTCAATTGTTTGTAAAACAATTGAAAGGTCTTTCCTGTAAAAGTGATGTTTTCGTAATGTTCTTTGTACGACCTTTCGTTTGATATACGACAAGCATACCTTCTGAAACTTTTTGCTTTTTACACTTAATGACCTCATCCGCCTACATTTATGTGATCGGAAGTATGATATATGTAACACAGGGTAGATGAGCTTTCATTTGATATGCGACAACGCCATGTTCTAGAAAGTTTGATTTTTGCACTTAATAACCCTATCCAACTAATTTTTGGAGGTCAGGAATTTGATATTTTAAATGTACACATCATGACCGTTCATTTGATATACAACAAACCTATCGTAAAAGAAAATTTATTATTTGCACTCAATGACCCCATCCAACCAATTTTTGGGGACGTCAATTTGAAATTTGAAATGTACGCTTTATGTTCTTTCATTTGATATGCGACAACCTTGCCATCTGAGAAATTAAAATTTTTGCACTAAATGACCCCACCCTTCCACCTGGGATGAAAAAGAGGTTTACAATTTTCATTTTTAAGTAGAGTTTATTGAGACCTTCAATTTGATATATCAGATGACCCCATTTGACCAAGTGCCAAAAATGATGCAATATCAACTATATAAATAGAAGTTATGAAACTCACAAAGTCAATGCAAAACTTGAAAATTTCAAATTGATTTTTTGGTGTTTTTTTCCATGGAATGTTTTTGGTATTTGGTCAAACATATAACTATGTCAACCTCTTCAATGTCTAAAACATTTTAAGTGGTAAGCTCTTGAAGATTCAGAAATACATGCCTCCCCTCGCAAAACTTTAAACTGCATTATCTCTAAAACGACAATAGATATCTCAAATCTGTTAAATGGTAAATGATCAGCAGTTAAAGGACAACATTATAGAAAAAGAATTGGGACAATTTCAAAGTTCACCAAGGTCACAATTAATCATCAAATATATGATGCAATACCAAACTTGAGAACCGAAAGTCGTAGAGACATGGGACTATCACCATTCAACTCAAGACCACTTGACCTTTCAAATATCTCAAGGTCAAGGTCATAGTATTATGTGAAGGTCAAGGTGAAATGTCATCATGACCTGACATTGACCTCAAATTGAAGGTCTTGAATTACTGATCATCTTTGCCGTTTATAGTAGGTTGATATCTGTTACCTTTAAAAAGATATACACACAATACTATACTTTTAAGAATCATCCCGACGTAACTTTTAAACAGACGGTCAGACATGTTTGGGCTTATTGCATAAAATGTAGATCTCGTCGAGAGGAACAATTTACACGCTGTATGTATGCAGCAAAGTCTTATCGTTTTCCTAATATGTAAGCTTGAAATTGCAGCGTAATTTTATTTTGCACTCGGTGACCTTTGACCTTGGGTGCATATTGAAGGTCACATGAATTAAAGATTATTGGTCAAGGTTCAAGGTCTCTATGACTTCCGGTTCTGAAAAAAGAATTTTTCAAAAATTATTTATAATTTTTAAAGGGAAATAACTCCTTATAAGGATAAGTAACAAATTAATTGTTTATGTTTATAAACATTGCCATCTGTTCTTGTACATGCTGTCATTTTCAATTACATTCTATCTCAAATACTTTTTGAGAAAAATGCAAATATTAAAAATTGCTATAAGGGGATATAACTCTCAAAGGGGATGATGAAATCCTATGCAGCCTCATGTGGTAATACATCATGATGATATCTACCTATTGTCCATATAAGGTCATGATATCTTTTAAAACATTAAAGGGGAGCCATGTTGAAAAAAATCAATAAAAGGGAGATAACTTCTAAAGGGGATGATGAAATCCTACAAAAGTTCATCTGGTAAAAGTTCATGATGAGGTCTATCGATGGTCCATACTTGGTCTTGATAACTTCAACAGAAAGGGGAGAAGGCCCTGTCAAAAAAATGTTGGAAGAAAAAAAAGAAAAAGAAAAAAAAGAAAAAGAAAAAACATTAGAAAAACAATAAGGTCTTTCCTCGCGGAGAGGAAAGACCTTAACTAGTATCTCAATTGTTTGTAAAACAATTGAAAGGTCTTTCCTGTAAAAGTGATGTTTTCGTATTGTACTTTGTACGACCTTTCGTTTGATATACGACAAGCACACCTTCTGAAACTTTTCGCTTTTTACACTTAATGACCTCATCCGTCTACATTTTTGAGATCGGAATTATGATATATGGAACAGAGTAGATGAGCTTTCGTTTGATATGCGACAACACCATGTTCTTGAAAGTTTGATTTTTGCACTTAATAACCCTATCCAACTAATTTTTGGAGGTCGGGAATTTGATATTTCAAATGTACACATCATGACCTTTCATTTGATATACAACAACCCTACCTTAAAAGAACATTTATTTTTTGCACTCAATGACCCCATCCAACCCATTTTTGGGAGACGTCAATTTGAAATTTGAAATGTACGCTTTATGTTCTTTCATTTGATATGCAACAAGCTTACCATCTGAGAAATTTGAATGTTTGCACTAAATGACCCCACCCGTCCCCCTGGGATGAAAAGGGGGTTTAAAATTTTCATTGTTAAGTAGAGTTTATTAAGACCTTCAATTTGATATATCAGATGACCCCATTTGACAAAGTGCAAATAATGATGCAATATCAACTATATAAATAGAAGTTATGAAACTTACAAAGTCAATGCAAAACTTGAAAATTTCAAATTGAATTCTTGGTGTTTTTTTCCATGGAATGTTTTTGGAATTTGGTCAAACATATAACTATGTTAACCTCTTCAATTTCTAAAACATTTTAAGAGGTAAGCTCTTGTTGATTCAGAAATACATGCCTCCGCTCGCAAAACTTTAAACTGCATTATCTCTAAAACGACAATAGATATTTCAAATCTGTTAAATGATAAATGATCTACAGCTGAAGGACAACATTATAGAAAAAGAAATGGGACAATTTCAAAGTTCACCAAGGTCACAATTAATCATCAAATATATGATGCAATACCAAACTTAAGAACCGGAAGTCGTAGAGACATGGGACTAGCACCATTCAACTCAGGACCACTTAACCTTTCAACTATCACAAGGTCAAGGTCATTGTATACTGTTAAGGTCCAGGTAAAATTTCATCATGACCTGACATTGACCTCAAATTGAAGGTCTTAAATTACTGATCATCTTTGCAGTTTATAGTAGGTTGATATCTGTTACCTTTAAAAAGATATACACACAATACTATACTTTTAAGAATCATCCCGTTGTAACTTTTGAACAGACGGTCGGACATTTTTGGGCTTATTGTTTAAAATGTAAAGCTCGTCGAGAGGAACAATTTACACGCTGTATGTATGCAGCAAAGTCTTACCGTTTTTCTAATATGTAAGCTTGAAATTGCAGTGTAATTTTTATTTGCACTCGATGACCTTTGACATTGGGTGCATTTTAAAGGTCACATGAATTAAAGATTTTTGGTGAAGGTTCCAAGTCTCTACGACTTCTTGTTCTCGAAATACAATTTTTCTAAAATTATTTACAATTTTTCAAGGGGAATAACTCCTTATGTGGGTTAATAACAAAATGATTGTACATGTTCATTAACATTGCCATCTGTTCCTGTACATGTTGCCGTTTTCAAATCGATTCTATCTCTTATACTTTTTGAGAAAATTGCAAAGGAAAGAAATTGCTTCAAGGGGATAGAACTCTCATAGGGGACGATGAAATCCTATTCAGCCTCACACGGTAATACATCATGATGAAATCTACATTATGTCCAATTAAGGTCATGATACCTTTAAAACCAACGAGGGAGGGCCATGTTGAAAAAAATCAATAAAAGGTAGATAACTCCTAAAGGGGAGGATGAAATCCTTAACAGGGTCATTTGGTAATACATCTTGGTGAGGTCTAGCGAAGGTCCATATTTGGTCTTAATAACTGCAACAGAAACAAGAGGCGCGCATGTCAAAAAAATGTTGGAAGAAAAAAAAGAAAAACTAGTATCTCAATTGTTTGTAAAACAATTGAAAGGTCTTTCTTGTAAAATTGATGTTTTCGTATTGTACTTTGTACGACCTTTCGTTTGATATACGACAAGCACACCTTCTGAAACTTTTCGCTTTTTACACTTAATGACCTCATCCGTCTACATTTTTGAGATCGGAATTATGATATATGGAACAGAGTAGATGAGCTTTCGTTTGATATGCGACAACACCATGTTCTTGAAAGTTTGATTTTTGCACTTAATAACCCTATCCAACAAATTTTTGGAGGTCGGGAATTTGATATTTCAAATGTACACATCATGACCTTTCATTTGATATACAACAACCCTACCTTAAAAGAACTTTCATTTTTTGCACTCAATGACCCCATCCAACCCATTTTTGGGAGACGTCAATTTGAAATTTGAAATGTATGCTTTATGTTCTTTCATTTGATATGCGACAACCTTACCATCTGAGAAATTTGAATGTTTGCACTAAATGACCCCACCCGTCCCCCTGGGATGAAAAGGGGGTTTAAAATTTTCATTTTTAAGTACAGTTTATTAAGACCTTCAATTTGATATATCAGATGACCCCATTTGACAAAGTGCAAATAATGATGCAATATCAATTATATAAATAGAAGTTATGAAACTTACAAAGTCAATGCAAAACTTGAAAATTTCAAATTGATTTTTTGGTGTTTTTTTCCATGGAATGTTTTTGGTATTTGGTCAAACATATAACTATGTCAACCTCTTCAATTTCTAAAACATTTTAAGTGGTAAGCTCTTGATGATTCAGAAATACATGCCTCCGCTCGAAAAACTTCAAACTGCATTATCTCTAAAACGACAATAGATATCTCTAATCTGTTAAATGATAAATGATCTACAGTTGAAGGACAACATTATAGAAAAAGAATTGGGACAATTTCAAAGTTCACCAAGGTCACAATTAATCATCAAATATATGATGCAATACAAAACTTGAGAACCGGAAGTCGTAGAGACATGGGACTATCACCATTCAACTCAGAACCACTTGACCTTTCAAATATTACAAGGTCAAGGTCATAGTAAAATGTGAAGGTCAAGGTGAAATTTCATCATGACCTGACATTGACCTCAAATTGAAGGTCTTGAACTACTGATCATCTTTGCAGTTTATAGTAGGTTGATATCTGTTACCTTTAAAAAGATATACACACAATACTATACTTTTAAGAATCATCCCGTCGTAACTTTTGAACAGACAGTCGGACTTTTTTGGACTTATCATATAAAATGTAGAGCTCGTCGAGAGGAACATTTTATACGCTGTATGTATGCAGCAAAGTCTTACCGTTTTCCTAATATGTAAGCTTGATATTGCAGCGTAATTTTTTTTTGCACTCGGTGACCTTTGACCTTGGATGCATATTAAAGATCACATGAATTAAAGATTATTGGTGAAAGTCCCAAGTCTCTACGACTTCCGGTTCTGGAAATAAAAATTTTCTAAAATTGTTTACAATTTTTCAATGGGAATAACTCCTTATAAGGGTTAATAACAAAATGATTGTATATGTTCATTAACATTACCATCTGTTCCTGTACATGTTGCCGTTTTTAAATCGATTCTATCTCTAGTACTTTTTGAGAAAAATGACCTGACATTGACCTCAAATTGAAGGTCTTGAATTACTGATCATCTTTGCAGTTTAGAGTAGGTTGATATCTGCTACCTTTTAAAAGATATACACAAAATACTATACTTTTAAGAATCATCCCGTTGTAACTTTTGAACAGACAGTCGGACTTTTTTGGACTTATCATATAAAATGTAGAGCTCGTCGAGAGGAACATTTTATACGCTGTATGTATGCAGCAAAGTCTTACCGTTTTCCTAATATGTAAGCTTGATATTGCAGCGTAATTTTTTTTTGCACTCAGTGACCTTTGACCTTGGGTGCAAATTATTGGTCACACGAACTTAAGATTATTGGTGCAGGTCCCAAGTCTCTACGACTTCCGGTTCTGGAAATAAAAATTTTCTAAAATTGTTTACAATTTTTCAATGGGAATAACTCCTTATAAGGGTTAATAACAAAATGATTGTATATGTTCATTAACATTACCATCTGTTCCTGTACATGTTGCCGTTTTTAAATCGATTCTATCTCTAGTACTTTTTGAGAAAAATGCAAAGGAAAGAAATTGTTTCAAGGGGATATAACTCTCATAGGGGACGATGAAATCCTATTCAGCCTCATATGGTAATACATAATGATGAGATGTACCTTTTGTCCAAATAAGGTAATGATATCTTTAAAAACAACGAGGGGGGGCCATGTGGAAAAAAATCAATAAAACGGAGATAACTTCTTAAGGGGATGATGAAATCCTACAAAAGTTCATCAGGTAACAGTTCATGATGAGGTCTATTGATGGTTTAAATTTGGTCTTGATAACTCCAATAGAAGCGGTAGGAGGGCGTGCCAAACAAATGCTGGAAGAAAAAAAAAAGAACTAGTATCTCAATTGTTTGTAAAACAATTGAAAGGTCTTTCCTGTAAAAGTGATGTTTTCGTAATGTAGCTTGTACGACCTTTCGTTTGATATACGACAAGCATACCTTCTGAAACTTTTCACTTTAATCACTTAATGACCTCATCCGCCTACATTTTGGAGATCGGAATTATTATATAAGTAACATAAGGTAGATGAGCTTTCATTTGATATGCGACAACGCCATGTTCTAGAAAGTTTGATTTTTGCACTTAATAACCCTATCTTACTACTTTTTGGAGGTCAGGAATTTGATATTTGAAATGTACACATCATGACCTTTCATTTGATATACAACAACCCTATCTTAAAAGAAAATTTATGTTTGCACTCAATGACCCCATCCAACCAATTTTTGGGGGACGTCAATTTGAAATTTGAAATGTACGCTTTATGTTCTTTCATTTGATATGCGACAACCTTACCATCTGAGAAATCTGAATTCTTGCACTAAATGACCCCACCCATCCTCCTGGGATGAAAAGGGGGTTTAAAATTTGCATTTTTAAGTAGAGTTTATTAAGACCTTCAATTTGATATATCAGATGACCCCATTTGACAAAGTGCAAATAATGATGCAATATCAACTATATAAATAGAAGTTATGAAACTTACAAAGTCAATGCAAAACTTGAAAATTTCAAATTGATTTTTTGGTGTTTTTTTCCATGGAATATTTTTGGTATTTGGTCAAACATATAACTATGTCAACCTCTTCAATTTCTAAAACATTTTAAGTGGTAAGATCTTGATGATTCAGAAATACATGCCTCCGCTCGCAAAACTTCAAACTGCATTATCTCTAAAACTACAATAGATATCTCAAATTTGTTAAATGATTAATGATCTACAGTTGAAGGACAACATTATAGAAAAAGAATTGGGACAATTTCAAAGTTCACCAAGGTCACAATTAATCATCAAATATATGATGCAATACAAAACTTGAGAACCGGAAGTCGTAGAGACATGGGACTATCATCATTCAACTCAGGACCACTTGACCTTTCAAATATCACCAGGTCAAGGTCATAGTATAATGTGAAGCTCAAGGTGAAATTTCATCATGACCTGACATTGACCTCAAATTGAAGGTCTTGAACTACTGATCATCTTTGCAGTTTATAGTAGGTTGATATCTGTTACCTTTAAAAAGATATACACACAATACTATACTTTTAAGAATCATCCCGTCGTAACTTTTGAACAGACAGTCGGACTCTTTTGAGCCCCGTGTATAAAATGTAGAGCTCGTCGAGAGGAACATTTTATACGCTGTAAGTATGCAGCAAACTCTTATCGTTTTCTTAATATGAAAGCTTGAAATTGCAGCGTAATTTTTTTTTTGCACTCGGTGACCTTTGACCTTGGGTGCAAATTGAAGGTCACATGAACTTAAGATTATTGGTGTAGGTCCCAAGTCTTTACGACTTCCGGTTCTCGAGATACAATTTTTCAAAAATTGTGTATATTTTTTCAAGGGAAATAACTCCTTATAACGGTTAACAACAAAATAATTGTATATGTTTATTAACATTGTCATCTTGTCTTGTACATGTTGCCGTTTTCAAATCGATTCTATCTTGAATACTTTTTGAGAAAAATGCAAAAGAAAGAAATTGCTTCAAGGGGACATAACTCTCATAGGGAATGATGAAATCCTTAGCAGCCTCATATGGTAACACATCATGATGAGATCTAACTTTTGTTTTAATAAGGTCATGATATCTTTAAAAACAACGAGGGGGGGGGTCATGTTGAAAAAAATCAATAAAAGGGAGATTACTTCTAAAGGGGATGATGAAATCCTACACAGCCTCATCTGGTAATACCTCATGATGAGATCTATCGATGGTCCATATTTGGTCTTGATGACATCAATAGAAACGGGGGGAGGGCATTTAGAAAAAATGTTGGAAAAAAAAACATTAGAACTAGTATCTCAATTGTTTGTAAAACAATTGAAAGGTCTTTCCTGTAAAAGTGATGTTTTTGTAATGTTCTTTGTACGACCTTTCGTTTGATATACGACAAGCATACCTTCTGAAACTTTTCGCTTTTTACACTTAATGACCTCATCCGTCTACATTTTTGAGATCGAAAGTATGATATATGTAACACAGGGTAGATGAGCTTTCATTTGATATGCGACAACGCCGTGTTCTAAAAAGTTTGATTTTTGCACTTAATTACCCCATCTAACCAATTTTTGGAGGATTGGGAATTTGATATTTCAAATGTACACATCATGACCTTTCATTTGATATATAACAACCCTATATTAAAAGAAAATTTATTTTTTGCACTCAATGACCCCATCCAACCAATTTTTGGGGTACGTCAATTTGAAATTTGAAATGTACGCTTTATGTTCTTTCATTTGATATGCGACAACCTTACCATTTGAGAAATTTGATTTTTTGCACTAAATGACCCCACCCTTCCGCCTGGGATGAAAAAGAGGTTTAAAATTTTCATTTTTAAGAAGAGTTTATTGAAACCTTCAATTTGATATATCAGATGACCCAATTTGACAAAGTGCCAAAAATGATGCAATACCAACGATATAAATAGAAGTTATGAAACTTACAAAGTCAATGCAAAACTTGAAAATTTCAAATTGATTTTTTGGTGTTTTTTTTCATGGAATGTTTTAGGTATTTGGTCAAACATATAACTATGTCAACCTCTTCAATTTCTAAAACATTTTAAGTGGTAAGCTCTTGATGATTCAGAAATACATGCCTCCGCTCGAAAAAATTCAAACTGCATTATCTCTAAAACGACAATAGATATCTCAAATCTGTTAAATGATAAATGATCTACAGTTGAAGGACAACATTATAGAAAAAGAATTGGGACAATTTCAAAGTTCACCAAGGTCACAATTAATCATCAAATATATGATGCAATACCAAACTTGAGAACCAGAAGTCGTAGAGACATGGGACTATCACCATTCAACTCAAGACCACTTAACCTTTCAAATGTCACAAGGTCAAGGTCATAGTATAATGTAAAGGTCAAGGTGAAATTTCATCATGACCCGACATTGACCTCAAATTGAAGGTCTTGAACTACTGATCATCTTTGCAGTTTATAGTAGGTTGATATCTGTTACCTTTAAAAAGATATACACACAATACTATACTTTTAAGAATCATCCTGTCGTAACTTTTGAACAGGCAGTCGGACTCTTTTGAGGTCAGTGTATAAAATGTAGAGCTCGTCGAGAGGAACATTTTATACGCTGTAAGTATGCAGCAAACTCTTATCGTTTTCTTAATATGAAAGCTTGAAATTGCAGCGTAATTTTTTTTTGCACTCGGTGACCTTTGACCTTGGGTGCAAATTAAAGGTCACATGAACTTAACATTATTGGTGT
Organism: Mytilus galloprovincialis; assembly: GCF_965363235.1. Classification (NCBI taxonomy): domain Eukaryota; kingdom Metazoa; phylum Mollusca; class Bivalvia; order Mytilida; family Mytilidae; genus Mytilus; species Mytilus galloprovincialis. Next base: position 5,323,751 of record NC_134847.1, read on the forward strand.
AGGTCCCAAGTCTTTACGACTTCCGGTTCTCGAGATACAATTTTTCAAAAATTGTGTATATTTTTTCAAGGGAAATAACTCCTTATAAGGGTTAACAACAAAATGGTTGTATATGTTTATTATCATTGCCATCTGGTCTTGTACATGTTGCCGTTTTCAAATCGATTCTATCTTGAATACTTTTTGAGAAAAATGTAAAAGAAAGAAATTGCTTCAAGGGGACGTAACTCTCATAGGGAATGATGAAATCCTTAGCAGCCTCATATGGTAACACATAATGATGAGATCTAACTATTGTCCAAATAAGGTCATGATATCTTTAAAAACAACGAAAGGGGGGCATGTCGAAAAAAACCAATAAAAGGGAGATAACTTCTAAAGGAGATGATGAAATCCTACACAGCCTCATCTGGTAATACTTCATGATGAGGTCTACCGATGGTCCATATTTGGTCTTGATAACTCCAATAGAAACGAGGGGAGGCCATGTCAAACAAATGCTGGATGAAAAAAAAACAAAAAACAGGAGAAAAACAATAAGGTCTTTCCTCGCGGAGAGGAAAGACCTTAAAAACAGTAAGGTCTTTCCCCACGTAGGGGAAAGACCTTAAATATACAACAACCCTACCTTAAAAAAATATTTATTTTTTGCACTCAATGACCCCATCCAAACCATTTTTGGGAGACGTCAATTTGAAATTTGAAATGTACGCTTTATGTTCTTTCATTTGATATGCGACAACCTTACCATCCGAGAAATTTGAATGTTTGCACTAAATGACCCCACCCGTCCCCCTGGGATGAAAAGGGGGTTTAAAATTTTTCATTTTTAAATAGAGTTTATTAAGACCTTCAATTTGATATATCAGATGACCCCATTTGACAAAGTGCAAATAATGATGCAATATCAATTATATAAATAGAAGTTATGAAACTTACAAAGTCAATGCAAAACTTGAAAATTTCAAATTGATTTTTTGGTGTTTTTTTCCATGGAATGTTTTTGGTATTTGGTCAAACATATAACTATGTCAACCACTTCAATTTCTAAAACATTTTAAGTGGTAGGCTCTTGATGATTCAGAAATACATGCCTCCGCTCGAAAAACTTCAAACTGCATTATCTCTAAAACGACAATAGATATCTCAAATCTGTTAAATGATAAGTGATCTACAGTTGAAGGACAACATTATAGAAAAAGAATTGGGACAATTTCAAAGTTCACCAAGGTCACAATTAATCATCAAATATATGATGCAATACAAAACTTGAGAACCGGAAGTCGTAGAGACATGGGACTATCGCCATTCAACTCAGGACCACTTGACCTTTCAAATATTACAAGATCAAGGTCATAGTAAAATGTGAAGGTCAAGGTGAAATTTCATCATGACCTGACATTGACCTCAAATTGAAGGTCTTGAACTACTGATCATCTTTGCAGTTTATAGTAGGTTGATATCTGTTACCTTTAAAAAGATATACACACAATACTATACTTTTAAGAATCATCCCGTCGTAACTTTTGAACAGACAGCCGGACTCTTTTGAGGTCAGTGTATAAAATGTAGAGCTCGTCGAGAGGAACATTTTATACGCTGTAAGTATGCAGTAAACTCTTATCGTTTTCTTAATATGAAAGCTTGAAATTGCAGCGTAATTTTCTTTTGCACTCGGTGACCTTTGACCTTGGGTGCAAATTGAAGGTCACATGAACTTAAGATTATTGGTGTAGGTCCCAAGTCTTTACGACTTCCGGTTCTCGAGATACAATTTTTCAAAGATTGTTTATATTTTTTCAAGGGAAATAACTCCTTATCAGGGTTAACAACAAAATGATTGTATATGTTAATTAGCATTGCCATCTGGTCCTGTACATGTTGCCGTTTTCAAATCGATTCTATCTTGAATACTTTTTGAGAAAAATGTAAAAGAAAGAAATTGCTTTAAGGGGACATAACTCTCATAGGGAATGATGAAATCCTTAGCAGCCTCATATGGTAACACATCATGATGAGATCTAACTATTGTCCAAATAAGGTCATGATATCTTCAAAAACAACGAAAGGGGGGCATGTCGAAAAAAACCAATAAAAGGGAGATAACTTCTAAAGGGGATGATGAAATCCTACACAGCCTCATCTGGTAATACTTCATGATGCGGTCTACCGATGGTCCATATTTGGTCTTGATAACTCCAATAGAAACAAGGGGAGGCCATGTTAAACAAATGCTGGATGAAAAAAAAAAATATATATACAACAACCCTATCGTAAAAGAAAATTGTTTTTTGCACTCAATGACCCCATCCAACCAATTTTTGGGGGACGTCAATTTGAAATTTGAAATGTGCGCTTTATGTTCTTTCATTTGATCTGCGACAACCTTCCCGTCTGAGAAATTTGAATTTTTGCACTAAATGACCCCACCCGGCCCCCTGGGATGAAAAGGGGGTTTAAAATTTTCATTTTTAAGTAGAGTTTATTAAGACCTTCAATTTGATATATCAGATGACCCCATTTGACAAAGTGCAAATAATGATGCAATATCAACTATATAAATAGAAGTTATGAAACTTACAAAGTCAATGCAAAACTTGAAAATTTCAAATTGATTTTTTGGTGTTTTTTTCCATGGAATGTTTTTGGTATTTGGTCAAACATATAATTATGTCAACCTCTTCAATTTCTAAAACATTTTAAGTGGTAAGCTCTTGATGATTCAGAAATACATGCCTCCGCTCGCAAAACTTCAAACTGCATTATCTCTAAAACGACAATAGATATCTCAAATCTGATAAATGATAAGTGATCTACAGTTGAAGGACAACATTATAGAAAAAGAATTGGGACAATTTCAAAGTTCACCAAGGTCACAATTAATCATCAAATATATGATGCAATACCAAACTTGAGAACCGGAAGTCGTAGAGACATGGGACTATCACCATTTCACTCAGGACCACTTGACCTTTCAAATGTCACAAGGTCAAGGTCATAGTATACTGTGAAGGTCAAGGTGAAATTCCATCATTACCTGACATTGACCTCAAATTGAAGATCTTGAACTACTGATCATCTTTGCAGTTTATAGTAGGTTGATATCTGCTACCTTTTAAAAGATATACACAAAATACTATACTTTTAAGAATCATCCCGTTGTAACTTTTGAACAGACAGTGGGACTTTTTTGGACTTATCATATAAAATGTAGAGCTCGTCGAGAGGAACATTTTATACGCTGTATGTATGCAGCAAAGTCTTATCGTTTTCCTAATATGTAAGCTTGAAATTGCAGCGTAATTTTTTTTGAACTCGGTGACCTTTGACCTTAGGTGCATATTTAAGGTTACATTAAATAAAGATTATTGGTGAAGGTCCCAAGTCTCTATGACTTCCGGTTCTTGAAATACAATTTTTCTAAAATTGAACACAATTTTTCAAGGGGAATAACTCCTTATAAGGCTTAGTAACAAATTAATTGTTTATGTTGATAAACATTGCCATCTGTTCTTGTACATGCTGCCATTTTCAAATCGATTCTATCTGGAATGATTTTTAAGAAAAATGCAAAAGAAAGAAATTGCTTCAAGGGGACATAACTCTCATAGGGAATGTTGAAATCCTTAGCAGCCTCATATGGTAATACATCATGATGAGATCTAACTATTGTCCAAATAAGGTCATGATATCTTTTAAAACATTTAGGGGGGGCCATGTTGAAAAAAACCAATAAAAGGGAGATAACTTCTAAAGGGGATGATGAAATCCTACAAAAGTTCATCTGGTAAAAGTTCATGATGAGGTCTATCGATGGTTCAAATTTGGTATTGATAATTCCAATAGAAGCGGTAGGAGGGCGTGCCAAACAAATGCTGGAAGGAAAAAAAAAAAAAAAAAACATTAGAAAAACAATAAGGTCTTTCCTCGCGGAGAGACCTTAACTAGTATCTCAATTGTTTGTTAAACAATTGAAAGGTCTTTCCTGTAAAAGTGATGTTTTCGTAATGTACTTTGTATGACCTTTCGTTTGATATACGACAAGCATACCTTCTGAAACTTTTCGCCTTTTACACTTAATGACCTCATCCGCCTACATTTTTGAGATCGAAAGTATGATATATGTAACATAGAGTAGATGAGCTTTCATTTGATGTGCGACAACGCCATGTTCTAGAAAGTTGGATTTTTGCACTTAATAACCCTATCCAACTAATTTTTGGAGGTCGGGAATCTGATATTTCAAATGTACACATCATGACCTTTCATTTGATATACAACAACCCTACCTTAAAAGAACATTTATTTTTTGCACTCAATGACTCCATCCAACCCATTTTTGGGAGATGTCAATTTGAAATTTGAAATGTACGCTTTATGTTCTTTCATTTGATATGCGACAACCTTACCATCTGAGAAATTTGAATGTTTGCACTAAATGACCCCACCCGTTCCCCTGGGATGAAAAGGGGGTTTAAAATTTTCATTTTTAAGTAGAGTTTATTAAGACCTTCAATTTGATATATCAGATGACCCCATTTGACAAAGTGCAAATAATGATGCAATATCAACTATATAAATAGAAGTTATGAAACTTACAAAGTCAATGCAAAACTTGAAAATTTCAAATTAATTTTTTGGTGTTTTTTTAAATGGAATGTTTTTGGTATTTGGTCAAACATACAATTATGTCAACCTCTTCAATTTCTAAAACATTTTAAGTGGTAAGCTCTTGATGATTCAGAAATAAATGCCTTCGCTCGTAAAGCTTCAAACTGCATTATCTCTAAAACGACAATAGATATCTCAAATCTGTTAAATGATAAATGATCTACAGTTGAAGGACAACATTATAGAAAAAGAATTAGGACAATTTCAAAGTTCACCAAGGTCACAATTAATCATCAAATATATGATGCAATACCAAACTTCAGAACCGGAAGTCGTAGAGACATGGGACTATCACCATTCAACTCAGGACCACTTGACCTTTCAAATATCACAAGGTCAAGGTCATAGTATAATGTGAAGGTCAAGGTGAAATTTCATCATGACCTGACATTGACCTCAAATTGAAGGTCTTAAACTACTGATCATCTTTGAAGTTTATAGTAGGTTGATATCTGTTACCTTTAAAAAGATATACACATAATACTATACTTTTAAGAATCATCCCGTCGTAACTTTTGAACAGACAGTCGGACACTTTTGAGCTCAGTGTATAAAATGTAGAGCTCGTCGAGAGGAACATTTTATACGCTAAAATTAGGCAGCAAACTCTTATCGTTTTCTTATTATGGAAGCTTGAAATTGCAGCGTAATTTTATTTTGTACTCTGTGACCTTTGACCTTGGGTGCAAATTAAAGGTCACATGAACTTAAGATTATTGGTGAAGGTCGCAAGTCTCTACGACTTCTGGTTCTCGAAATACAATTTTTGTAAAATTATGTACAATTTTTCAAGAGAAATAACTCCCTATAAGGGTTGATAACAAAATAATTGTATATGTTCATTAACATTGCCATCTATTCCTGTTCATGTTGCCGTTTTCAAATCGATTCTATCTCTAATACTTGTTGAGAAAAATGCAAAGGAAAGAAATTGCTTCAAGGGGATATAACTCTCATAGGGGACGATGAAACCCTATTCAGCCTTACATGGTAATACATCATGATAAGATCTACATTTTGTCCAATTAAGGTCATGATATCTTTAAAACAAACGAGGGGGCGCCATGTTGAAAAAAATCAATAAAAGGGAGATAACGCCTAAAGGGGATGATGAAATCCTTAACAGAGTCATTTGGTAATACATCTTGGTGAGGTCTAGCGATTGTCCGTATTTGGTCTTAATAACTTCAACAGAAACAAGAGGCGGGCATGTCAAAAAAATGTTGGAAGAAAAAAAAGAAAAAACTAGTATCTCAATTGTTTGTAAAACAATTGAAAGGTCTTTCCTGTAAAAGTGATGTTTTCGTAATGTTCTTTGTACGACCTTTCGTTTGATATACGACAAGCATACCTTCTGAAACTTTTCGCTTTTTACACTTAATGACCTCATCCGCCTACATTTTTGAGATCGGAAGTATGATATATGTAACACAGGGTAGATGAGCTGTCATTTGATATGCGATAACGCCATGTTCTAAAAAGTTTGATTTTTGCACTTAATAACCCCATCCAACCAATTTTTGGAGGTTGGGAATTTGATATTTCAAATGTACACATTATGACCTTTCATTTGATATACAACAACCCTATAGTAAAAGAAAATTTATTTTTTGCACTCAATGACCCCATCCAACCCATTTTTGGGGAATGTCAATTTGAAATTTGAGATGTACGCTTTATGTTCTTTCATTTGATATGCGACAACCTTACCATCTGAGAAATTTGAATTTTTGCACTAAATGACCCCACCCTTCCGACTGGGATGAAAAAACAAGCTTAAAATTTTCATTTTTAAGTAGAGTTTATTGAGACCTTCAATTTGATATATCAAATGACCCCATTTGACAAAGTGCCAAAAATGATGCAATATCAACGATATAAATAGAAGTTATGAAACTTACAAAGTCAATGCAAAACATGAAAATTTTAAAATGATTTTTTGGTGTTTTTTTAAATGGAATGTTTTTGGTATTTGGTCAAACATATAACTATGTTAACCTCTTCAATTTCTTAAACATTTTAAGTGGTAAGCTGTTGTTGATTCAGAAATACATGCCACCGCTCGCAAAATTTCAAACTCAATTATCTCTAAAACGACAATAGATATCTCAAATCTGTTAAATGGTAAATGATCTACAGTTAAAGGACAACATTATAGAAAAGACTTGGCACAATTTCAAAGTTCACCAAGGTCACAATTAATCATCAAATATATGATGCAATACCAAACTTGAGAACCAGAAGTCGTAGAGACATGGGATTACCACCATTCAACTCAGGACCACTTAACCTTTCAAAAAACACAAGGTCAAGGTTATAGTATAATGTGAAGGTCAAGGTGAAATTTCATCATGACCTGACATTGACCTCAAATTGAAGGTCTTGAATTACTGATCATCTTTGCAGTTTATAGTAGATTGATATCTGTTACCTTTAAAAAGATATACACAAAATTCTATACTTTTAAGAATCATCTCGTTGTAACTTTTGAACAGACGGTCGGACATTTTTGGGCTTATTATATAAAATGTAGAGCTCGTCGAGAGGAACATTTTATACGCTGTATGTATGCAGCAAAGTCTTATCGTTTTCCTAATATGTAAGCTTGAAATTTCAGCGTAATTTTTTTTTGCACTCAGTGACCTTTGACCTTGACTGCATATTAAAGGTCACATGAATTAAAGATTATTGGTGAAGGTCCTAAGTCTCTATGACTTCTGGTTCTCGAAATACAATTTTTCTAAAATTATATTTAATTTTTCAAGGGGAATAACTCCTTATAAGGGTTTATAACAAAATGATTGTACATGTTCATTAACATTGCCATCTGTTCCTGTACATGTTGCCGTTTTCAAATCGATTGTATCTCTTATACTTTTTGAGAAAAATGCAAAGGAAAGAAATTGTTTTAATGGGATATAACTCTCATAGGGGACTATGGAATCCTATTCAGCCTCACATGGTAATACATCATGATGAGATCTACATTTTGTCCAATTAAGGTCATGATATCTTTAAAACCAACGAGGGGGGGCCATGTTGAAAAAAATCAATAAAAGGGAGATAACTCCTAAAGGGGATGATGAAATCCTTAACAAGGTCATTTGGTAATACATCTTGGTGAGGTCTAGCGATGGTCCATATTTGGTCTTAATAACTTCAACAGAAACAAGAGGCGAGCATGTCAAAAAAATGTTGGAAGAAAAAAAAGAAAAAAAAGAAAAAGAAAAAAAAACATTAGAAAAACAATAAGGTCTTTCCCATGTAGGGGAAAGACCTTAAAAAAAGAAAAAGAAAAAAAAAAAAAAAAACATTAGAAAAACAATAAGGTCTTTCCCATGTAGGGGAAAGACCTTAACTAGTATCTCAATTGTTTGTAAAACAATTGAAAGGTCTTTCCTGTAAAAGTGATGTTTTCGTAATGTACCTTGTACGACCTTTCGTTTGATATACGACAAGCATACCTTCTGAAACTTTCCACTTTTAAGACTTAATGACCTCATCCGCCTACATTTTTGAGGTCGGAATTATGATATAAATAACATAGAGTAGATGAGCTTTCATTTGATATGCAACAACTCTATGTTCTAGAAAGTTTGATTTTTGCACTTAATAACCCTATCCAACTAATTTTTGGAGGTCGGGATTTGGTATTTCCAATGTACACATCATGACCTTTCATTTAATATACAACAACCCTATCTTAAAAGAAAATTTATTTTTTGCACTCAATGACCCCATCCAACCCATTTTTGGGAGACGCCAATTTGAAATTTGAAATGTACGCTTTATGTTCTTTCATTTGATATGCGACAACCTTACCATCTGAGAAATTTGAATATTTGCACTAAATGACCCCACCCGTCCCCCTGGGATGAAAAGGGGGATTAAAATATTCATTTTTAAGTAGAGTTTATTAAGACAATCAATTTGATATATCAGATGACCCCATTTGACAAAGTGCAAAAAATGATGCAATATCAACTATATAAATAGAAGTTATGAAACTTACAAAGTCAATGCAAAACTTGAAAATTTCAAATTGAATTTTTGGCGTTTTTATCCATGGAAAGTTTTTGGTATTTGGGCAGACATAGAACTATATTAACCTCTTCAATTTCTAAAACATTTTAAGTGGTAAGCTCTTGTTGATTCAGAAACACATGCCTCCGCTCGCAAAACTTCAAACTGCATTATCTCTAAAACGACAATAGATATCTCAAATCTGTTAAATGATAAATGATCTACAGTTGAAGGACAACATTAAAAAAAAGGAATTAGGACAATTTCAAAGTTCACCAAGGTCACAATTAATCATCAAATATATGATGCAATACCAAACTTCAGAACCGGAAGTCGTAGAGACATGGGACTATCACCATTCAACTCAGGACCACTTGACCTTTCAAATATCACAAGGTCAAGGTCATAGTATAATGTGAAGGTCAAGGTGAAATTTCATCATGACCTGACATTGACCTCAAATTGAAGGTCTTAAACTACTGATCATCTTTGAAGTTTATAGTAGGTTGATATCTGTTACCTTTAAAAAGATATACACATAATACTATACTTTTAAGAATCATCCCGTCGTAACTTTTGAACAGACAGTCGGACACTTTTGAGCTCAGTGTATAAAATGTAGAGCTCGTCGAGAGGAACATTTTATACGCTAAAATTAGGCAGCAAACTCTTATCGTTTTCTTATTATGGAAGCTTGAAATTGCAGCGTAATTTTATTTTGTACTCTGTGACCTTTGACCTTGGGTGCAAATTAAAGGTCACATGAACTTAAGATTATTGGTGAAGGTCGCAAGTCTCTACGACTTCTGGTTCTCGAAATACAATTTTTGTAAAATTATGTACAATTTTTCAAGAGAAATAACTCCCTATAAGGGTTGATAACAAAATAATTGTATATGTTCATTAACATTGCCATCTATTCCTGTTCATGTTGCCGTTTTCAAATCGATTCTATCTCTAATACTTGTTGAGAAAAATGCAAAGGAAAGAAATTGCTTCAAGGGGATATAACTCTCATAGGGGACGATGAAACCCTATTCAGCCTTACATGGTAATACATCATGATAAGATCTACATTTTGTCCAATTAAGGTCATGATATCTTTAAAACAAACGAGGGGGCGCCATGTTGAAAAAAATCAATAAAAGGGAGATAACGCCTAAAGGGGATGATGAAATCCTTAACAGAGTCATTTGGTAATACATCTTGGTGAGGTCTAGCGATTGTCCGTATTTGGTCTTAATAACTTCAACAGAAACAAGAGGCGGGCATGTCAAAAAAATGTTGGAAGAAAAAAAAGAAAAAAAAAAAGAAAAAGAAAAAAAAAAAAAAAACATTAGAAAAACAATAAGGTCTTTCCCATGTAGGGGAAAGACCTTAACTAGTATCTCAATTGTTTGTAAAACAATTGAAAGGTCTTTCCTGTAAAAGTGATGTTTTCGTAATGTACCTTGTACGACCTTTCGTTTGATATACGACAAGCATACCTTCTGAAACTTTCCACTTTTAAGACTTAATGACCTCATCCGCCTACATTTTTGAGGTCGGAATTATGATATAAATAACATAGAGTAGATGAGCTTTCATTTGATATGCAACAACTCTATGTTCTAGAAAGTTTGATTTTTGCACTTAATAACCCTATCCAACTAATTTTTGGAGGTCGGGATTTGGTATTTCCAATGTACACATCATGACCTTTCATTTAATATACAACAACCCTATCTTAAAAGAAAATTTATTTTTTGCACTCAATGACCCCATCCAACCCATTTTTGGGAGACGCCAATTTGAAATTTGAAATGTACGCTTTATGTTCTTTCATTTGATATGCGACAACCTTACCATCTGAGAAATTTGAATATTTGCACTAAATGACCCCACCCGTCCCCCTGGGATGAAAAGGGGGATTAAAATATTCATTTTTAAGTAGAGTTTATTAAGACAATCAATTTGATATATCAGATGACCCCATTTGACAAAGTGCAAAAAATGATGCAATATCAACTATATAAATAGAAGTTATGAAACTTACAAAGTCAATGCAAAACTTGAAAATTTCAAATTGAATTTTTGGCGTTTTTATCCATGGAAAGTTTTTGGTATTTGGGCAGACATAGAACTATATTAACCTCTTCAATTTCTAAAACATTTTAAGTGGTAAGCTCTTGTTGATTCAGAAACACATGCCTCCGCTCGCAAAACTTCAAACTGCATTATCTCTAAAACGACAATAGATATCTCAAATCTGTTAAATGATAAATGATCTACAGTTGAAGGACAACATTAAAAAAAAGGAATTGGGACAATTTCAAAGTTCACCAAGGTCACAATAAATCAACAAATATATGATGCAATACTAAACTTAAGAACCGGAAGTCGTAGAGACATGGGACTAGCACCAATCAACTCAGGACCACTTGACCTTTCAAATATCACAAGGTCAAGGTCATAGTATACTGTGAAGGTCAAGGTGAAATTTCATCATGACCTGACATTGACCTCAAATTGAAGGTCTTGAATAACTGATCATCTTTGCAGTTTATAGTAGGTTGATATCTGTTACCTTTAAAAAGATCTACACAAAATACTATACTTTTAAGAATCATCCTGTTGTAACTTTTGAACAGACGGTCGGACCTTTATGGGCTTATAATATAAAATGTAGAGCTCGTCGAGAGGAACATTTTATACGCTGTATGTATGCAGCAAAGTCTTATCGTTTTCCTAATATGCAAGCTTGAAATTGCAGCGTAATTTTATTTTGCACTCGGTGACCTTTGACCTTGGGTGCATATTGAAGGTCATATGAATTAAAGATTATTGGTGAAGGTCCCAAGTCTCTACGACTTCTGGTTCTCGAAATACAATTTTTCTAAAATTATGTACAATTTTTCAAGGGGAATTACTCCTTATAAGGGTTGATAACAAAATGATTGTACATGTTCATTAAACTTGCCATCTGTTCCTGTACATGTTGCCGTTTTCAAATCGATTCTATCTCTTATACTTTTTGAGAAAAATGTAAAAGAAAGAAATTGTTTCAAGGGGATATAACTCTCATAGGGGACGATGAAATCCTATTCAGCCTTACATGGTAATACATCATGATAAGATCTACATTTTGTCCAATTAAGGTCATGATATCTTAAAAACCAACGAGGGGGGGCCATGTTGAAAAAAATAAATAAAAGGGAGATAACTCCTAAAGGGGATGATGAAATCCTTAACAGAGTCATTTGGTAATACATCTTGGTGAGGTCTAGCGATGGTCCATATTTGGTCTTAATAACTTCAACAGAAACCATAAGCGGGCATGTCAAAAAAATGTTGGAAGAAAAAAAAGAAAAACTAGTATCTCAATTGTTTGTAAAACAATTGAAAGGTCTTTCCTGTAAAAGTGATGTTTTCGTATTGTACTTTGTACGACCTTTCGTTTGATATACGACAAGCATACCTTCTGAAACTTTTCGCTTTTTGCACTTAATGACCTCATCCGCCTACATTTTTGAGATCGGAATTATGATATATGGAACAGAGTAGATGAGCTTTCATTTGATATGCGACAACACCATGTTCTAGAAAGTTTGTTTTTCGCACTTAATTACCCTATCCAACTAATTTTTGGAGGTCGGGAATTTGATATTTCAAATGTACACATCATGACCTTTCATTTGATATGCAACAACCCTATAGTAAAAGAAAATTTATTTTTTGCACTCAATGACCCCATCCAACCCATTTGTGGGAGACGTCAATTTGAAATTTGAAATGTATGCTTTATGTTCTTTCATTTGATATGCGACAACCTTACCATCTGAGAAATTTGAATGTTTGCACTAAATGACCCCAACCGTCCCCCTGGATGAAAAGGGGGTTTAAAATTTTCATTTTTAAGTAGAGTTTATTAAGACCTTCAATTTGATATATCAGATGACCCCATTTGACAAAGTGCAAAAAATGATGCAATATCAACTATATAAATAGAACTTATAAAACTTACAAAGTAAATGCAAAACTTGAAAATTTCAAATTGATTTTTTGGTGTTTTTTTTCCATGGAATGTTTTTGGTATTTGGTCAAACATATAACTATGTCAACCTCTTCATTTTCTAGAACATTTTAAGTGGTAAGCTCTTGATGATTCAGAAATACATGCCTCCGCTCGCAAAACTTCAAACTGCATTATCTCTATAACGACAATAGATATCTCAAATCTGTTAAATGATAAATGATCTACAGTTGAAGGACAACATTATAGAAAAAGAATTGGGACAATTTCAAAGTTCACCAAGGTCACAATTAATCATCAAATATTAATATATGATGCAATACAAAACTTGAGAACCGGAAATCGTAGAGACATGGGACTAGCACCATTCAACTCAAGACCACTTGACCTTTCAAATATCACAAGGTCAAGGTCATAGTATAATGTGAAGGTCAAGGTGAAATTTCATCATGACCTGACATTGACCTCAAATTAAAGGTCTTGAACTACTGATCATCTTTGCAGTTTATAGCAGGTTGATATCTGTTACCTTTAAAAAGATATACACACAATACTATACTTTTAAGAATCATCCCATCATAACTTTTGAACAGACAGTCGGACAATTTTGAGCTTATTATGTAAAATGTAGAGCTTGTCGAGAGGAATATTTTATACGCTGTATGTATGCAGCAAAGTCTTATTGTTTTCCTAATATGTAAGCTTAAAATTGCAGCGTAAATTTTTTTTGCACTCTGTGACCTTTGACCTTGGGTGTAAATTAAAGGTCACATGAACTTAAGATTATTGGTGTAGGTCCCAAGTCTCTACGAATTCTGGTTCTCGAAATACAATTTTTCTAAAATTATGTACAATTTTTCAAGGGGAATAACTCCTTATAAGGGTTAATAACAAAATGATTGTTCATGTTCATTTACATTGCCATCTGTTCTTGTACATGTTGCCGTTTTCAAATCGATTCTATCTCTTATACTTTTTGAGAAAAATGTAAAGAAAAGAAATTGTTTCAAGGGGATATAACTCTCATAGGAGACGATGAAATCCTATTCAGACTCCTATGGTAATACATCATAATGAGATCTACATTATGTCAATTTAAGGTCATGATATCTTTAAAACCAACGAGGGGGGGAGGCTATGTTGAAAAAAATCAATACAAGGGAGATAACTCCTAAAAGGGGTGATGCAATCCTTAACAAGGTCATTTGGTAATACATCTTGGTAAGGTCTAGCGATGGTCCATATTTGGTCATAATAACTTCAACAGAAACAAGAGGCGGGCATGTCAAACAAATGTTGGAAGAAAAAAAAGAAAAAGAAAAAGAAAAAAAAACAATATACGACAAGCATACCTTCTGAAACGTTTCGCTTTTTACACTTAATGACCTCATCCGCCTACATTTTTGAGATCGGAAGTATGATATATGTAACACAGGGTAGATGAGCTTTCATTTGATATGCGACAACGCCATGTTCTAAAAAGTTTGATTTTTGCACTTAATGGCCCCATCCAACCAATTTTTGGAGGTTGGGAATTTTATATTTCAAATGTACACATCATGACCTTTCAATTGATATACAACAACCCTATAGTAAAAGAAAATTTATTTTTTGCACTCAATGACCCCATCCAAACCATTTTTGGAAGACGTCAATTTGAAATTTGAAATGTACGCTTTATGTTCTTTCATGTGATATGCGACAACCTTACCATCTGAGAAATTTGAATTCTTGCACTAAATGACCCCACCCTTCCGCCTGGGATGAAAAACAGGCTTAAAATTTTCATTTTTAAGTAGAGTTTATTGAGACCTTCAATTTGATCTATCAGATGACCCCATTTGACAAAGTGCCAAAAATGATGCAATATCAACGATATAAATAGAAGTTATGACATTTACAAAGTCAATGCAAAACATGAAAATTCTAAAATGATTTTTTGGTGTTTTTTTTAATGGAATGTTTTTGGTATTTGGTCAAACATATATAACTATGTTAACCTCTTCAATTTCTTAAACATTTTAGGTGGTAAGCTGTTGTTGATTCAGAAATACATGCCGCCGCTAGCAAAATTTCAAACTCAATTATCTCTAAAACGACAATAGATATCTCAAATCTGTTAAATGGTAAATGATCTACAGTTAAAGGACAGCATTATAGAAAAAACTTGGGACAATTTCAAAGTTCACCAAGGTCACAATTAATCATCAAATATATGATGCAATACCAAACTTGATAACCGGAAGTCGTAAAGACATGAAATTACCACCATTCAACTCAGGACCACTTAACCTTTCAAATATTACAAGGTCAAGGTCATAGTATAATGTGAAGGTCAAGGTGAAATTTCATCATGACCTGACATTGGCCTCAAATTGAAGGTCTTGAATTACTGATCATCTTTGCAGTTTATAGTAGATTGATATCTGTTACCTTTAAAAAGATATACACAAAATACTATACTTTTAAGAATCATCTCGTTGTAACTTTTGAACAGACGGTCGGACATTTTTGGGCTTATCATATAAAATGTAGAGCTCGTCTCGAGGAACATTTTATACGCTGTATGTATGCAGCAAAGTCTTATCGTTTTCCTAATATGTAAGCTTGAAATTGCAGCATAATTTTTTTTTGCACTCAGTGACCTTTGACCTTACTGCATATTAAAGGTCACATGAATTAAAGATTATTGGTGAAGGTCCCAAGTCTCTACGACTTCTGGTTCTCGAAATACAATTTTTCTAAAATTATGTACAATTTTTCAAGGGGAATAACTCCTTATAAGGGTTAATAACAAAATGATTGTATATGTTCATTAATATTGCCATCTGTTCCTGTACATGTTGCCGTTTTCAAATCGATTCTATCTCTTAGACTTTTTGAGAAAAATGCAAAGGAAAGAAATTGTTTCAAGGGGATATAACTCTCATAGGGGATGATGAAATCCTATTCAGCCTCACATGGTAATACATCATGATGAGATCTACATTATGTCCAATTAAAGTCATGATATCTTTAAAACCAACGAGGGAGGGCCATGTTGAAAAAAATCAATAAAAGGGAGATAACTCCCAAAGGGGATGATGAAATCCTTAACAGGATCATTTGGTAATACATCTTGGTGAGATCTAGCGATGGTCCATATTTGGTCTTAATAACTTCAACAGAAACAAGAGGCGGGCATGTCAAAAAAATGTTGGAAGAAAAAAAAAAAAAAAAAAAAAAGAAAAAGAAAAAAAAAACATTAGAAAAACAATAAGGTCTTTCCCATGTAGGGGAAAGACCTTAAAAAAAAACACTAGTATCTCAATTGTTTGTAAAACAATTGAAAGGTCTTTCCTGTAAAAGTGATGTTTTCGTAATGTTCTTTGTACGACCTTTCGTTTGATATATGACAAGCATACCATCTGAAACTTTTCGCTTTTTACACTTAATGACCTCATCCGTATACATTTTTGAGATTGGAAGTATGATTGATATATGTAACACAGGGTAGATGAGCTTTCATTTGATATGCGACAACGCCATGTTCTTAAAAGTTTGATTTTTGCACTTAATAACCCCATCCAACCACTTTTTGGAGGTTGGGAATTTGATATTTCAAATGTACACAGCATGACCTTTCATTTGATATACAACAACCCTATAGTAAAAGAAAAAAATATTTTTTGCACTCAATGACCCCATCCAACCAATTTTTGGGGGACGTCAATTTGAAATTTGAAATGTACGCTTTATGTTCTTTCATTTGATATGCGACAACCTTACCATCTGAGAAATTTGAATTTTTGCACTAAATGACCCCACCCTTCCGCCTATGATGAAAAAGAGGTTTCAAATTTTCATTTTTAAGTAGAGTTTATTGAGACCTTCAATTTGATATATCAGATGACCCCATTTGACAAAGTGCCAAAAATGATGCAATATCAACGATATAAATAGAAGTTATGAAATTTACAAAGTCAATGCAAAACATTAAAATTTCAAAAATGATTTTTTGGTGTTTTTTTTTTAATGGAATGTTATTGGTATTTGGTCAATAATATAACTATGTTAACCTCTTCAATTTCTTAAACATTTAAAGTGGTAAGCTGTTGTTGATTCAGAAATACATGCCGCCGCTCGCAAAATTTCAAACTGCATTATCTCTAAAACGACAATAGATATCTCACATCTGTTAAATGGTAAATGATCTACAGTTAAAGGACAACATTTTAGAAAACGAATTGGGACAATTTCAAAGTTCACCAAGGTCACAATTAATCATCAAATATATGATGCAATACCAAACTTGAGAACCGGAAGACGTAGAGACATGGGACTATCACCATTCAAGTCAGGACCACTTAACCTTTCAAATATCACAAGGTCAAGGTCATAGTTTAATGTGAAGGTCAAGGTGAAATTTCATCATGACACGATATTGACCTCAAATTGAAGGTCTTGAATTACTGATCATCTTTGCAGTTTATAGTAGATTGATATCTGTTACCTTTAAAAAGATATACACAAAATACTATACTTTTAAGAATCATCCCGTTGTAACTTTTGAACAGACGGTCGGACATTTTTGGGCTTATTATATAAAATGTAGAGCTCGTCAAGAGGAACAAATAATACGCTGTATGTATGCAGCAAAGTCTTATCGTTTTTTTAATATGTAAGCTTGAAATTGCAGCGTAATTTTTTTTGCACTCAATGACCTTTGACCTTGACTGCATATTAAAGGTCACAGGAATTAAAAATTATTGGTGAAGGTCCCAAGTCCCTACGACTTCTGGTTCTCGAAATACAATTTTTCTAAAATTATGTTAAATTTTTCAAGGGGAATAACTCCTTATACGGGTTAATAACAAATGATTGTACATGTTCATTAACATTGCCATTTGTTCCTGTACATGTTGCCGTTTTCAAATCGATTCTATCTCTTATACTTTTTGAGAAAAATGCAAAGTAAAGAAATTGTTTCAAGGGGATATAACTCTCATTGTAGACGATGAAATCCTATTCAGCCTCACATGGTAATACATCATGATGAGATCTACATTATGTCCAATTAAAGTCATGATATCTTTAAAACCAACAAGGGGTGGCCATGTTGAAAAAAATCAATAAAAGGGAGATAACTCCTAAAGGGGAAGATGAAATCCTTAACAGGGTCATTTGATAATACATCTTGGTGAGGTCTAGCGATGGTCCATATTTGGTCTTAATAACTTCAACAGAAACAAGAGGCGGGCATGTCAAAAAAATGTTGGAAGAAAAAAAAGAAAAACTAGTATCTCAATTGTTTGTAAAACAATTGAAAGGTCTTTCCTGTAAAAGTGATGTTTTCGTAATGTTCTTTGTACGACCTTTCGTTTGATATACGACAAGCATACCTTCTGAAACTTTTTCGCTTTTTACACTTAATGACCTCATCCGCCTACATTTTTGAGATCGGAAGTATGATACATGTAACATAGAGTAGATGAGCTTTCATTTGATATGCGACAACGCCATGTTCTAGAAAGTTTGATTTTTGCACTTAATAACCCTATCTTACAAATTTTTGGAGGTCAGGAATTTGATATTTCAAATGTATACATCATGACCTTTCATTTGATATACAACAACCCTATCGTAAAAAGAAAATTTATTTTTTGCACTCAATGACCCCTTCAAACCAATTTTTGGGGGACGTCAATTTGAAATTTGAAATGTACGCTTTATGTTCTTTCATTTGATATGCGACAACCTTACCATCTGAGAAATTTGAATGTTTGCACTAAATGACCCCACCCTTCCCCCTGGGATGAAAAGGGGGTTTAAAATTTTCATTTTTAAGTAGAGTTTATTAAGACCTTCAATTTGATATATCAGATGACCCCATTTGACAAAGTGCAAATAATGATGCAATATCAACTATATAAATAGACGTTATGAAACTTACAAAGTCAATGCAAAACATGAAAATTTCAAATTGATTTTTTGGTGTTTTTTTCCATGGAATGTTTTTGGTATTTGGTCAAACATATAACTATGTCAACCTCTTCAATTTCTAAAACATTTTAAGTGGTAAGCTCTTGATGATTCAGAAATACATGCCTCCGCTCGCAAAACTTGAAACTGCATTATCTCTAAAACGACAATATATATCTCAAATCTGTTAAATGATAAATGATCTATAGTTGAAGGACAACATTATAGAAAAAGAATTTGGACAATTTCAAAGTTCACCAAGGTCACAATTAATCATCAAATATATGATGCAATACCAAACTTGAGAACCGGAAGTCGTAGAGACATGGGACTATCACCATTCAACTCAGGACCACTTGACCTTTCAAATGTCACAAGGTCAAGGTCATAGTATAATGTGAAGGTCAAGGTGAAATTTCATCATGACCTGACATTGACCTCAAATTGAAGGTCTTGAACTACTGATCATCTTTGCAGTTTATAGTAGGTTGATATCTGTTACCTTTAAAAAGATATACACACAATACTATACTTTTAAGAATCATCCCGTCGTAACTTTTGAACAGACAGTCGGACTCTTTTGAGCTCAGAGTATAAAATGTAGAGCTCGTCGAGAGGAACATTTTATACGCTGTAAGTATGCAGCAAACTCTTATCGTTTTTTTAATATGAAAGCTTGAAATTGCAGCGTAATTATTTTTTACACTCGGTGACCTTTGACCTTGGGTGCAAATTAAAGGTCACATGAATTTAAGATTATTGGTGTAGGTCCCAAGTCTTTACGACTTCCGGTTCTCGAGATACAATTTTTCAAAAATTGTGTATATTTTTGCAAGGGAAATAACTCCTTATAAGGGTTAACAACAAAATGATTGTATATGTTTATTATCATTGCCATCTGGTCTTGTACATGTTGCCGTTTTCAAATCGATTCTATCTTGAATACTTTTTGAGAAAAATGTAAAAGAATGAAATTGCTTGAAGGGGACGTAACTCTCACAGAGAATAATGAAATCCGTAGCAGCCTCATATGGTAACACATCATGATGAGATCTAACTTTTGTCCAAATAAGGTCATGATATCTTTAAAAACAACGAGGGGGGGCCATGTCGAAAAAAACCAATAAAAGGGAGATAACTTCTAAAGGGGATGATAAAATCCTACACAGCCTCATCTGGTAATACTTCATGATGAGGTCTACCGATGGTCCATATTTGGTCTTGATAACTCCAATAGAAACGAGGGGAGGCCATGTCAAACAAATGCTGGATGAAAAAAAAAAAAAAAAAAAAAAAAAAAAAAACAGGAGAAAAACAATAAGGTCTTTCCTCGCGGAGAGGAAAGACCTTAAAAAGAAAAAACTAGTATCTCAATTGTAATTGAAAGGTCTTTCCTGTAAAATTGATGTTTTCGTATTGTACTTTGTAAGACCTTTTGTTTGATAAACGACAAGCATACCTTCTGAAACTTTTCGCTTTTTACACTTAATGACCTCATCCGCCTACATTTTTGAGATCGGAATTATGATATATAGAACAGAGTAGATGAGCTTTCATTTGATATGCGACAACACCATGTTCTAAAAAGTTTGATTTTTGCACTTAATTACCTTATCCAACTAATTTTTGGAGGTCGGGAATTTGATATTTGAAATGTACACATCATGACCTTTCATTTGATATACAACAACCCTACCTTAAAAGAACATTTATTTTTTGCACTCAATGACCCCATCCAACCAATTTTTGGGAGACGTCAATTTGAAATTTGAAATGTACGCTTTATGTTCTTTCATTTGATATGCGACAACCTTACCATCTGAGAAATTTGAATGTTTGCACTAAATGACCCCACCCGTCCACCTGGTATGAAAAGGGGGTTTAAAATTTTCATTTTTAAGTAGAGTTTATTAAGACCTTCAATTTGATATATCAGATGACCCCATTTGACAAAGTGCAAATAATGATGCAATATCAACTATATAAATAGAAGTTATGAAACTTACAAAGTCAATGCAAAACTTGAAAATTTCAAATTGAATTTTTGATGTTTTTTTCCATGGAATGTTTTTGGTATTTGGTCAAACATATAACTATTTTAACCTCTTCAATTTATATTACTTTTTAAGTGGTAAGCTATTGTTGATTCAGAAATACATGCCTCCGCTCGCAAAACTTCAAACTGAATTATCTCTAGAACGACAATAGATATCTCTAATCTGTTAACAGATAAATGATCTACAGTTAAAGGACAACATTCTAGAATAAGAATTGGGACAATTTCAAAGTTCACCAAGGTCACAATTAATCATCAAATATATGATGCAATACAAAACTTGAGAACCGGAAGTCGTAGATACATGGGACTATCACCATTCAACTCAGGACCACTTGACCTTTCAAATATCACAAGGTCAAGGTCATAGTATACTGTGAAGGTCAAGGTGAAATTTCATCATGACCTGACATTGACCTCAAATTGACGGTCTTGAATTACTGACCATCTTTGCAGTTTATAGTAGGTTGATATCTGTTACCTTTAAGAAGATATACACAAAATAATATACTTTTAAGAATCATCCCGTTGTAACTTTTGAACAGACAGTCGGACATTTTTGGACTTATCATATAAAATGTAGAGCTCGTCGAGAGGAACATTTGATACGCTGTAGGTGTGCAGCAAAGTCTTATCGTTTTCCTAATATGTAAGCTTGAAATTGCAGCGTAATTTTTTTTTTTGCACTCAGTGACCTTTGACCTTGACGGCATATTAAAGGTCACATGAATTAAAGATTATTGGTAAAGGTCCCAAGTCTCTACGACTTCTGGTTCTCGAAATACAATTTTTCTAAAATTATGTACATTTTTTCAAGGGAAATAACTCCTTATAAGGGTTAATAACAAAATGATTGTACATGTTCATTAACATTGCCATCTTTTCCTGTACATGTTGCCGTTTTCAAATCGATTCTATCTCTTATACTTTCTGAGAAAAACGCAAAGGAAAGAAATTGTTTCAAGGGGACATAACTCTCATAGGGGACGATGAAATCCTATTCAGCCTCACATGGTTATACATCATGATGAGATCTACATTATGTCCAATCAAGGTCATGATATCTTTAAAACCAACGAGGGGGGGCAATGTTGAAAAAAATCAATAAAAGGGAGATAACTCCTTAAGGGGATGATGAAATCCTTAACAGGGTCATTTGGTAATACATCTTGGTGAGGTCTAGCTATGGTCCATATTTGGTCTTTATAACTTCAACAGAAACAAGAGGCGGGCATGTCAAAAAAATGTTGGAAGAAAAAAAAGAAAAAGAAAAAACGGAAGAAAAACAATAAGGTCTTTCCTTTGTAGAGGAAAGACCTTAAAAACATTAGAAAAACAATAAGGTCTTTCCTCGCGGAGAGGAAAGACCTTAAAAACTGGTATCTCAATTGTTTGTAAAACAATTGAAAGGTCTTTCCTGTAAAAGTGATGTTTTCGTAATGTTCTTTGTACGACCTTTCGTTTGATATACGACAAGCATATACCTTCTGAAACTTTTCGCTTTTTACACTTAATGACCTCATTCGCCTACATTTTTGAGATCCGAAGTATGATATATGTAACACAGGGTAGATGAGCTTTCATTTGATATGCGTCAACGCTATGTTCTAAAAAGTTTGATTTTTGCACTTAATAACCCAATTCAACCAATTTTTGGAGGTTGGGAATTTGATATTTCAAATGTACACATCATGACCTTTCATTTGATATACAACAACCCTATCGTAAAAGAAAATTTATTTTTTGCACTCAATGACCCCATCCAACCCATTTTTGGGAGACGTCAATTTGAAATTTGAAATGTACGCTTTATGTTCTTTCATTTGATATGCGACAACCTTACCATCTGAGAAATTTGAATGTTTGTACTAAATGACCCCACCCGTCCCCCTGGGATGAAAAGGGGGTTTACAATTTTCATTTTTAAGTAGAGTTTATTAAGACCTTCAATTTGATATATCAGATGACCCCATTTGACAAAGTGCAAATAATGATTCAATATCAACTATATAAATAGAAGTTATGAAACTTACTAAGTCAATGCAAAACTTGAAAATTTCAAATTGATTTTTTGGTGTTTTTTCCATGGAATTTTTCTGGTATTTAGTCAAACATATAACTATGTCAACCTCTTCAATTTCTAAAACATTTTAAGTGGTAAGCTCTTGATGATTCAGAAATACATGCCTCCGCTCGCAAAACTTCAAACTGCATTATCTCTAAAACGACAATAGATATCTCAAATCTGTTAAAGGATAAATGATTTACAATTGAAGAACAACATTATAGAAAAAGAATTGGAACAATTTCCAAGTTCACGAAGGTCACAATTAATCATCAAATATATGATGCAATACAAAACTTGAGAACCGGAAGTCTTAGAGACATAAGACTATCACCATTCAACTCAAGACCACTTGACCTTTTAAATATCACAAGGTTAAGGTCATAGTATAATGTGAAGGTCAAGGTGAAATTTCATCATGACCCGACATTGACCTCAAATTGAAGGTCTTGAACTACTGATCATCTTTGCAGCTTATAGTAGGTTGATATCTGTTACCTTTAAAAAGATATACACAAATTACTTTACTTTTAAGAATCATCCCGTTGTAACTTTTGAACAGACAGTCGGACATTTTTGGGTTTATTATATAAAATGTAGAGCTCGTCGAGAGGAACATTTTATATGCTGTATGTATGCAGCAAAGTCTTATCGTTTTCCTAATATGTAAGCTTGAAATTGCAGCGTAATTTTATTTTGCACTCTGTGACCTTTGACCTTGGGTGCATATTGAAGGTCACATGCATTAAAGATTATTGGTGAAGGTTCCAAGTCTCTACGACTTCGGGTTCTCGAAATACAATTTTTCTAAAATTGTGTACAATTTTTATAGGGGAATAACTCCTTATAAGGGTTAATAACAAAATAATTGTATATGTTCATTAACATTGCCATCTGTTCCTGTACATGTTGCCGTTTTCAAATCGATTCTATCTCTAATACTTTTTGAGAAAAATGCAAAGGAAAGAAATTGTTTCAAGGGGATATAACTCTCATTGGGGACAATGCAATCCTTAGCAGCCTCATATGGAGATACATCATGATGAGATGTACCTATTGTCCAAATAAGGTCATAATATCTTAAAAAACAACGAGGGGGGACCATGTTGAAAAAAATCATTAAAAGGGAGATAACTTCTAAAGGGGATGATGAAATTCTACACAGCCTCATCTGCTAATACCTCATGATGAGATCTACCCATGGTCCACATTTGGTCTTGATGACATCAATAGAAACGGGGGGAGGGCATTTAGAAAAAATGTTGGAAAAAAAAACATTAGAAAAACAGTGAGGTCTTTCCCATGTAGGGGAAAGACCTTAAAAAAACTAGTATCTCAATTGTTTGCAAAACAATTGAAAGGTCTTTCCTGTAAAAATGATGTTTTTTTATGTGCTTTGTACGACCTTTCGTTTGATATACGACAAGCATACCTAGTGAAACTTTTCGCTTCTTTTACACTTAATGACTCCATCCGCCTACATTTTCGAGATCGAAAGTATGATATAGGTAATGTAGACTTAATCATCTTTCATTTGATATGCGACAACGCCATGTTCTAGAAGTTTGATTTTTGCACTTAATAACCCTATCCAACTTATTTTTGGAGGTCGGGAATTTGATGTTTCAAATGTACACATCATGACCTTTCATTTGATATACAACAACCCTATTAAAAAGAATTTTTTGTTTTTTGCACTGAATAACCCTATCCATTCCATTTTTGGGGGACGTCAATTTGAAATTTGAAATGTACGCTTTATGTTCTTTCATTTGATATGCGACAACCTTACCATCTGAGAAATTTGAATGTTTGCACTAAATGACCCCACCCGTCCCCCTGGAATGAAAAGGGGGTTAAAAATTTTCATTTTTAAGTAGAGTTTATTAAGACCTTCAATTTGATATATCAGATGACCCCATTTGACAAAGTGCAAATAATGATGCAATATCAACTATATAAATAGAAGTTATGAAACTTACAAAGTCAATGCAAAACTTGAAAATTTCAAATTGAATTCTTGGTGTTTTTTTCCATGGAATGTTTTTGGAATTTGGTCAAACATATAACTATGTTAACCTCTTCAATTTCTAAAACATTTTAAGAGGTAAGCTCTTGTTGATTCAGAAATACATGCCTCCGCTCGCAAAACTTTAAACTGCATTATCTCTAAAACGACAATAGATATTTCAAATCTGTTCAATTATAAATGATCTACAGTTGAAGGACAACATTATAGAAAAAGAATTGGGACAATTTCAAAGTTCACCAAGGTCACAATTAATCATCAAATATATGATGCAATACCAAACTTAAGAACCGGAAGTCGTAGAGACATGGGACTAGCACCATTCAACTCAGGACCACTTAACCTTTCGACTATCACAAGGTCAAGGTCATTGTATACTGTGAAGGTCAAGGTAAAATTTCATCATGACCTGACATTGACCTCAAATTGAAGGTCTTAAATTACTGATCATCTTTGCAGTTTATAGTAGGTTGATATCTGTTACCTTTAAAAAGATATACACACAATACTATACTTTTAAGAATCATCCCGTTGTAACTTTTGAACAGACGGTCGGACATTTTTGGGCTTATTGTATAAAATGTAGAGCTCGTCGAGAGGAACAATTTACACGCTGTATGTATGCAGCAAAGTCTTACCGTTTTTCTAATATGTAAGCTTGAAATTGCAGTGAAAGTTTTTTTTGCACTCGATGACCTTTGACCTTGGGTGCATTTTAAAGGTCACATGAATTAAAGATTTTTGGTGAAGGTTCCAAGTCTCTACGACTTCTTGTTCTCGAAATACAATTTTTCTAAAATTATGTACAATTTTTCAAGGGGAATAACTCCTTATGTGGGTTAATAACAAAATGATTGTACATGTTCATTAACATTGCCATCAGTTCCTGTACATGTTGCCGTTTTCAAATCGATTCTATCTCTTATACTTTTTGAGAAAATTGCAAAGGAAAGAAATTGCTTCAAGGGGATAGAACTCTCATAGGGGACGATGAAATCCTATTCAGCCTCACACGGTAATACATCATGATGAAATCTACATTATGTCCAATTAAGGTCATGATACCTTTAAAACCAACGAGGGAGGGCCATGTTGAAAAAAATCAATAAAAGGGAGATAACTCCTAAAGGGGATGATGAAATCCTTAACAGGGTGATTTGATAATACATCTTGGTGAGGTCTAACGATGGTCCATATTTGGTCTTAATAACTTCAACAGAAACAAGAGGCGAGCATGTCAAAAAAATGTTGGAAGAAAAAAAAGAAAAAAAAAAAACATTAGAAAAACAATAAGGTCTTTCCCATGTAGGGGAAAGACCTTAAATATACAACAACCCTACCTTAAAAGAACATTTATTTTTTGCACTCAATGACCCCATCCAACCCATTTTTGGGAGACGTCAATTTGAAATTTGAAATGTACGCTTTATGTTCTTTCATTTGATATGCGACAACCTTACCATCTGAGAAATTTGAATGTTTGCACTAAATGACCCCACCCGTCCCCCTGGGATGAAAAGGGGGTTTAAAATTTTCATTTTTAAGTAGAGTACATTTAGACCTTCAATTTGATATATCAGATGACCCAATTTGACAAAGTGCCAAAAATGATGCAATACAATGTATCAACGATATAAATAGAAGTTATGAAACTTACAAAGTCAATGTAAAACGTGAAAATTTCAAATTGATTTTTTGGTGTTTTTTTCCATGGAATGTTTTTGGTATTTGGTCAAACATATAACTATGTTAACCTCTTCAATTTCTTAAACATTTTAAGTGGTAAGATGTTGTTGATTCAGGAATACATGCCACGGCTCGCAAAATTTCAAACTGCATTATCTCTAAAACGACAATAGATATCTCAAATCTGTTAAATGGTAAATGATCTGCAGTTAAAGGACAACATTATAGAAAAAGAATTTGGATAATTTCAAAGGTCACCAAGGTCACAATTAATCATCAAATATATGATGCAATACCTAACTTGAGAACCGGAAGTCGTAGAGACATGGAACTATCACCATTTAACTCAGTACCACTTTACCTTTTATATATTATAAGGTCAAGGTCATAGTATAATGTGAAGGTCAAGGTGAAATTTCATCATGACCTGACATTGACCTCAAATTGAAGGTCTTGAATTACTGACCATCTTTGCAGTTTATAGTAGGTTGATATCTGTTACCTTTAAAAAGATATACACAAAATACTATACTTTTAAGAATCATCCCGTTGTAACTTTTGAACAGACGGTCGGACATTTTTGGGCTTATTATATAAAATGTAGAGCTCGTCGAGAGAAACATTTTATACGCTGTATGTATGCAGCAAAGTCTTATCGTTTTCCTGATATGTAAGCTTGAAATTGCAGCGTAATTTTATTTTGCACTCGGTGACCTTTGACCTTGACTGCATATTAAAGGTCACTTGAATTAAAGATTATTGGTCAAGGTCCCAAGTCTCTACGACTTCTGGTTCTCGAAATACAATTTTTCTAAAATTATGTACAATTTTTCAAGGGGAATAACTCCTTATAAGGGTTAATAACAAAATGATTGTACATCTTCAATAATATTGCCATCTGTTCTTGTACATGTTGCCGTTTTCAAATCGATTCTATCTTTTATACTTTTTGAGAAAAATGCAAAGGAAAGAAATTGTTTCAAGGGGATATAACTCTCATAGGGGATGATGAAATCCTATTCAGCCTCACATAGTAATATATCATGATGAGATATACATTATGTCCAATTAAAATCATGATATCTTTAAAACCAACGAGGGAGGGCCATGTTGAAAAAAATCAATAAAAGGGAGATAACTCCCAAAGGGGATGATGAAATCCTTAACAGGATCATTTGGCAATACATCTTGGTGAGATCTAGCGATGGTCCATATTTGGTCTTAATAACTTCAACAGAAACAAGAGGCGGGCATGTCAAAAAAAATGTTGGAAGAAAAAAAAAAAAAAAAAAAAAAAAGAAAAAGAAAAAAAAACATTAGAAAAACAATAAGGTCTTTCCCATGTAGGGGAAAGACCTTAAAAACAGGAGAAAAACAATAAGGTCTTTCCTCGCGGAGAGGAAAGACCTTAAAAACATTAGAAAAACAATAAGGTCTTTCCTCACGAAGGGGAAAGACCTTAAAAAAAACATTAGAAAAACAATAAGGTCTTTCCCATGTAGGGGAAAGACCTTAAAAACTAGTATCTCAATTGTTTGTAAAACAATTGAAAGGTCTTTCCTGTAAAAGTGAAGTTTTCGTAATGTACCTTGTACGACCTTTCGTTTGATATACGACAAGTATACCTTCTGAAACTTTCCGCTTTTAACACTTAATGACCTCATCCGCCTACATTTTTGAGATCGGAATTATGATATAAATAACATAGAGTAGATGAGCTTTCATTTGATATGCAACAACTCTATGTTCTAGAAAGTTTGATTTTTGCACTTAATAACCCTATCCAACTAATTTTTGGAGGTCGGGATTTGATATTTCCAATGTACACATCATGACCTTTCATTTAATATACAACAACCCTATCTTAAAAGAAAATTTATTTTTTGCACTCAATGACCCCATCCAACCCATTTTTGGGAGATGTCAATGTTAAATTTGAAATGTACGCTTTATGTTCTTTCATTTGATATGCGACAACCTTACCATCTGAGAAATTTGAATGTTTGCACTAAATGACCCCACCCGTCCTCCTGGGATGAAAAGGGGGTTTCAAATTTTCATTTTTAAGTAGAGTTTATTAAGACCTTCAATTTGATATATCAGATGACCCCATTTGATAAAGTGCAAAAAATGATGCAATATCAACTATATAAATAGAAGTTATGAAACTTACAAAGTCAATGCAAAACTTGAAAATTTCAAATTGAATTTTTGGCATTTTTTTCCATGGAATATTTTTGGTATTTGGTCAAACATATACCTATGTTAACCTCTTCAATTTCAAAAACATTTTAAGAGGTACGCTCTTGTTGATTCAGAAATACATGACTCCGCTCGCAAAACTTTAAACTGCATTATCTCTACAACGACAATAGATATCTCAAATCTGTTAAATGATAAATGATCTACAGTTGAAGGACAACATAATAGAAAAAGAAAAAGAAATTTCAAAGTTCATAAAGGTCACAATTAATCATCAAATATATGATGCAATACCAAACTTAAGAACCGGAAGTCGTAGAGACATAGGACTAGCATCATTCAACTCAGGACCATTTGACCTTTCAAATATCACAAGGTCAAGGTCATAATATACTGTGAAAGTCAAGGTGAAATTTCATCATGACCCGACATTGACCTCAAATGGAAGGTCTTGAATTACTGATCATCTTTGCAGTTTATAGTAGGTTGATATCTGTTACCTTTAAAAAGATATACACACAATACTATACTTTTAAGAATCATCCCGTTGTAACTTTTGAACAGACGGTTGGACATTTTTGGGCTTATTGTATAAAATGTAGAGCTCGTCGAGAGGAACAATTTACACGCTGTATGTATGCAGCAAAGTCTTATCGTTTTTCTAATATGTAAGCTTGAATTTGCAGCGTAAATTTTTTTTGCACTCGGTGACCTTTGACCTTGGGTGCATATTAAAGGTCATATGAATTTAAGATTATTGGTGAAGGTTACAAGTCTCTATAACTTTCGGTTCTTGAATATAAATTATTGAAAAAATATTTTTAATTTTTAAAGGGAAATAACTCCTTATAAGGGTTAATAACAAATTAATTGTTTATGTTTATAAACATTGCCATCTGTTCTAATACATGCTGTCATTTTCAATTAAATTCTATCTCTAATACTTTTTGAAAAAAATGCAAATAAAAGAAATTGCTTCAAGGGGATATAACTCTCAAAGTAGATGATGAAATCCTATGCAGCCTCATATGGTAATACATCATGATGAGATCTACCTATTGTTTAAATAAAGTCATGATATCTTTTAACACATTTTGGGGGGACCATGTTGAAAAAAAACAATAAAAGGGAGATAACTTCTTAAGGGGATGGTGAAATCCTACAAAAGTTCATCTGGTAAAAGTTCATGTTGAGCTCTATCGATGGTTTAATTTTGGTATTGATAACTCCAATAGAAGCGGTAGGAGGGCGATCCAAACAAATGCTGGAAGAAAAAAAAGAAAAAACTAGTATCTCAATTGTTTGTAAAACAATTGAAAGGTCTTTCCTGTAAAAGTGATGTTTTCGTATTGTACTTTGTACGACCTTTCGTTTGATATACGACAAGCATACCTTCTGAAACTTTTCGCTTTTTACACTTAATGACCCCATCCGTCTACATTTTTGAGATCGGAATTATAATATATGGAACAGAGTAGATGAGCTTTCATTTGATATGCGACAACGCCATGTTCTAAAAAGTTGAATTTTTGCACTTAATAACCCCATCCAACCAATTTTTGGAGGTTGGGAATTTGATATTTCAAATGTACACATCATGACCTTTCATTTGATATACAACAACCCTATAGTAAAAGAAAATTTATTTTTTGCACTCAATGACCCCATCCAACCAATTTTTGGTGGACGTCAATTTGAAATTTGAAATGTACGCTTTATGTTCTTTCATTTGATATGCGACAACCTTACCATCTGAGAAATTTGAATTTTTGCACTAAATGACCCCATCCTTACGCCTGGGATGAAAAAGAGGTTTAAAATTTTCATTTTTAAGTAGAGTTTATTGAGACCTTCAATTTGATATATCAGATGACCCCATTTGACAAAGTGCCAAAAATGATGCAATATCAACGATATAAATAGAAGTTATGAAATTTACAAAGTCAATGCAAAACTTGAAAATTTCAAAATGATTTTTTGGTGTTTTTTTTAAATGGAATGTTTTTGGTATTTGGTCAAACATATAACTATGTTAACCTCTTCAATTTCTAAAACATTTTAAGTAGTAAGCTCTTGTTGATTCAGAAATACATGCCTCCGCTCGCAAAACTTCAAACTGCATTATCTCTAAAACAACAATAGATATCTCAAATCTGTTAAATGGTAAATGATTTACAGTTAAATGACAACATTATAGAAAAAGAATTGGGACAATTTCAAAGTTCACCAAGGTCACAATTAATCATCAAATATATGATGCAATACCAAACTTGAAAACCGGAAGTCGTAGAGACATAAGATTACCACCATTCAACTCAGGACCAATTAACCTTTGAAATATCACAAGGTCAAGGTCATAGTATAATGTGAAGGTCAAGGTGAAATTTCATCATGACCTGACATTGACCTCAAATTGAAGGTCTTGAATTACTGATCATCTTTTCAGTTTATAGTAGATTGATATCTGTTACCTTTAAAAAGATATACACAAAATACTATACTTTTAAGAATCATCCCGTTGTAACTTTTGAACAGACGGTCGGACATTTTTGGGCTTATCATATAAAATGTAGAGCTCTTCGAGAGGAACATTTTATACGCTGTATGTATGCAGCAAAGTCTTATCGTTTTCCTAATATGTAAGCTTGAAATTGCAGCGTAATTTTTTTTTGCACTCAGTGACCTTTGACCTTGACTGCATATTAAAGGTCACATGAATAAAAGATTATTGGTGAAGGTCCCAAGTCTCTACGACTTCTGGTTCTCGAAATACAAATTTTCTTAAATTATGTACAATTTTTAAAGGGGAATAACTCCTTATAAGGGTTAATAACAAAATGATTGTACATCCTTATTAATATTGCCATCTGTTCTTGTACATGTTGCTGTTTTCAAATCGATTCTATCTCTTATACTTTTTGAGAAAAATGCAAAGGAAAGAAATTGTTTCAAGGGGATATAACTCTCATAGGGGATGATGAAATCCTATTCAGCCTCACATGGTAATACATCATGATGAGATCTACATTATGTCCAATTAAAGTCATGATATCTTTAAAACCAACGAGGGAGGGCCATGTTGAAAAAAATCAATAAAAGGGAGATAACTCCCAAAGCGGATGGTGAAATCCTTAACAGGATCATTTGGTAATACATCTTGGTGAGATCTAGCGATGGTCCATATTTGGTCTTAATAACTTCAACAGAAACAAGAGGCGGGCATGTCAAAAAAATGTTGGAAGAAAAAAAAAAAAAAAAAAAAATAAAAGAAAAAGAAAAAAAAACATTAGAAAAACAATAAGGTCTTTCCCATGTAGGGGAAAGACCTTAACTAGTACCTCAATTGTTTGTAAAACAATTGAAAGGTCTTTCCTGTAAAAGTGATGTTTTCGTAATGTTCTTTGTACGACCTTTCGTTTGATATACGACAAGCATACCTTCTGAAACTTTTCGCTTTTTACACTTAATGACCTCATCCGCCTACATTTTTGAGATCGAAAGTATGATATATGTAACACAGGGTAGATGATAGATATAGGAAGATGTGGTGTGAGGGCCAATGAGACAACTTTCCATACAAATAACAA
Source organism: Mytilus galloprovincialis (assembly GCF_965363235.1). Taxonomy (NCBI): domain Eukaryota; kingdom Metazoa; phylum Mollusca; class Bivalvia; order Mytilida; family Mytilidae; genus Mytilus; species Mytilus galloprovincialis. Next base: position 5,356,043 of record NC_134847.1, read on the forward strand.
TTTAAAAAGTAAACCATTATAGGTTAAAGTACGGCCTTCAACACGGAGCCTTGGCTCACACCGAACAACAAGCTATAAAGGGCCCCAAAATTACTAGTGTAAAACCATTCAAACGGGAAAACCAACTGTCTAATCTATATAAACAAAACGAGAAACGAGAAACACGTATATATTACATAAACAAACGACAACTTCTGTACATCAGATTCCTGACTTTGGACAGGTGCAAACATTTGCAGCGGGATTAAACGTTTTAATGGATCCAAACCTTCTCCCTTTTCTGAAACAATAGCATAACATCACAACAAAGAAAAACATACGATAAAATATCAATTGGCAGACTTAACTCAATCAAAAAACGTATGATTAAACAATGAACGAATATAGATGAGCTTTCATTTGATATGCGACAACGCCATGTTCTAAAAAGTTTGATTTTTGCACCTAATAACCCCATCCAACCAATTTTTGGAGGTTGGGAATTTGATATTTCAAATGTACACATCATGACCTTTAATTTGATATACAACAACCCTATCGTAAAAGAAAATTTATTTTTTGCACTCAATGACCCCATCCAACCAATTTTTGGGGGACGTCAATTTGAAATTTGAAATGTACGCTTTATGTTCTTTCATTTGATATGCGACAACCTTACCATCTGAGAAATTTGAATGTTTGCACTAAATGACCCCACCCTTCCACCTGGGATGAAAAAGAGGTTTAAAATTTTTCATTTTTTAGTAGAGTTTATTGAGACCTTCAATTTGATATGTCAGATGACTCCGTTTGACAAAGTGCCAAAAATGATGCAATATCAACGATATAAATAGAAGTTATGAAACTTACAAAGTCAATGCAAAACATGAAAATTTCAAAATGATTTTTTGGTGTTTTTTTCCATGGAATGTTTTTGGTATTTGGTCAAACATATAACTATGTTAACCTCTTCAATTTCTTAAACATTTTAAGTGGTAAGCTATTGTTGATTCAGAAATACATGCGGCCGCTTGCAAAATTTCAAACGGCATTATCTCTAAAACGACTATAGATATCTCAAATCTGTTCAATGGCAAATGATCTACAGTTTAAGGACAACATTATAGAAAAAGAATTGGGACAATTTCAAAGTTCACCAAGGTCACAATTAATCATCAAATATATGATGCAATACCAAACTTGAGAACCGGAAGTCGTAGAGACATGGGACTATCACCATTCAACTCAGGACCACTTGACCTTTCAAATATCACAAGGTCAATGTCATAGTATAATGTGAAGGTCAAGGTGAAATTTCATCATGACCTGATATTGACCTCAAATTGAAGGTCTTGAATTACTGATCATCTTTGCAGTTTGTAGTAGGTTGATATCTGTTACCTTTACAAATATATACACAAAATACTATACTTTTAAGAATCATCCCGATGTAACTTTTGAACAGACGGTCGGACATTTTTGGGCTTATTATATAAAATGTAGAGCTCGTCGAGAGGAACATTTTATACGCTGTATGTATGCAGCAAACTCTTATCGTTTTCCTAATATGTAAGCTTGAAATTGCAGCGTAATTTTATTTTGCACTCTGTGACCTTTGACCTTGGGTGCATAGTAAAGGTCACATGAATTAAAGATTATTGGTGAAGGTCCCAAGTCTCTATGACTTCCGAATCTGGAAATACAATTTTTCTAAAATTGAACACAATTTTTCAAGGGGAATAACTCCTTATAAGGCTTAGTAACAAATTAATTGTTTATGTTGATAAACATTCCCTTCTGTATTTGTACATGCTGTCATTTTCAAATCGATTCTATCTGGAATGATTTTGAAGAAAAATGCAAAAGAAAGAAATTGCTTCAAGGGGACATAACTCTCATAGGGAATGATGAAATCCTTAGCAGCCTCATATGGTAATACATCATGATGAGATCTAACTATTGTCCAAATAAGGTCATGATATCTTTTAAAACATTTAGGGGGGGCCATGTTGAAAAAAATCAATAAAAGGGAGATAACTTCTAAAGGGGATGATGAAATCCTACAAAAGTTCATCTGGTAAAAGTTCATGATGAGGTCTATCGATGGTTCAAATTTGGTATAGATAATTCCAATAGAAGCGGTAGGAGGGCGTGCCAAACAAATGCTGGAAGGAAAAAAAAAAGAAAAAAAAACATTAGAAAAACAATAAGGTCTTTCCTCGCGGAGAGGAAAGACCTTAAAAAACAATAAGGTCTTTCCCGGGTAGGGGAAAGACCTTAAAAAAAGAAAAAGAAAAAAAAACATTAGAAAAACAATAAGGTCTTTCCCATGTAGAGGAAAGATTTTAAAAAAAAATCTAGTATCTCAATTGTTTGTAAAACAATTGAAAGGTCTTTCCTGTAAAAGTGATGTTTTCGTATTGTACTTTGTACGACCTTTCGTTTGATATACGACAAGCACACCTTCTGAAACTTTTCGCTTTTTACACTTAATGACCTCATCTGTCTACATTTTTGAGATCGGAATTATGATATATGGAACAGAGTAGATGAGCTTTCGTTTGATATGCGACAACACCATGTTCTAGAAAGTTTGATTTTTGCACTTAATAACCCTATCCAACAAATTTTTGGAGGTCGGGAATTTGATATTTCAAATGTACACATCATGACCTTTCATTTGATATACAACAACCCTACCTTAAAAGAACATTTAATTTTTGCACTCAATGACTCCATCCAACCCATTTTTGGGAGACGTCAATTTGAAATTTGAAATGTACGCTTTATGTTCTTTCATTTGATATGCGACAACCTTACCATCTGAGAAATTTGAATGTTTGCACTAAATGACCCCACCCGTCCCCCTGGGATGAAAAGGGGGTTTAAAATTTTCATTTTTAAGTAGAGTTTATTAAGACCTTCAATTTGATATATCAGATGACCCCATTTGACAAAGTGCAAATAATGATGCAATATCAATTATATAAATAGAAGTTATAAAACTTACAAAGTCAATGCAAAACTTGAAAATTTCAAATTGATTTTTTGGTGTTTTTTTCCATGGAATGTTTTTGGTATTTGGTCAAACATATAACTATGTCAACCTCTTCAATTTCTAAAACATTTTAAGTGGTAAGCTCTTGATGATTCAGAAATACATGCCTCCGCTTGAAAAACTTCAAACTGCATTATCTCTAAAACGACAATAGATATCTCAAATCTGTTAAATGATAAATGATCTACAGTTGAAGGACAACATTATAGAAAAAGAATTGGGACAATTTCAAAGTTCACCAAGGTCACAATTAATCATCAAATATATGATGCAATACAAAACTTGAGAACCGGAAGTCGTAGAGACATGGGACTATCACCATTCAACTCAGGACCACTTGACCTTTCAAATATCGCAAGGTCAAGGTCATAGTAGAATGTGAAGGTCAAGGTGAAATTTCATCATGACCTGACATTGACCTCAAATTGAAGGTCTTGAATTATTGATCATCTTTGCTGTTTATAGTAGGTTGATATCTGTTACCTTTAAAAAGATATACATACAATACTATACGTTTAAGAATCATCCTGTTGTAACTTTTGAACAGACAGTCGGACATTTTTCGACTTATCATATAAAATGTAGAGCTCGTCGAGAGGAACATTTTATACGCTGTATGTATGCAGCAAAGTCTTGTCGTTTTCCTAATATGTAAGCTGGAATTTGCAGCGTAATTTTTGTTTGCACTCAGTGACCTTTGACCTTGACTGCATATTAAAGGTCACATGAATTAAAGATTATTGGTGAAGGTCCCAAGTCTCTACGACATTTGGTTCTAGATATACAATTTTTCTAAAATTATGTACAATTTTTTAAGGGTAATAACTCCTTATAAGGGTTAATAACAAAATGATTGTACATGTTTATTAACATTGCCATCTGTTCCTGTACATAATGCAGTTTTCAAATCAATTCTATCTCTTATACTTTTTGAGAAAAATGCAAAGGAAAGAAATTGTTTCAAGGGGATATAGCTCTCATAGGGGACGATGAAATCCTATTCAGCCTCACATGGTAATACATCATAATGAGATCTACATTATGTCCAATAAAGGTCACAATATCTTTAAAACCAACGAGGGAGGGCTATGTTGAAAAAAATCAATAAAAGGGAGATAACTCTTAAAGGGGATGATGAAATCCTTAACAGGGTCATTTGGTAATACATCTTGGTGAGGTCTAGCGATGGTCCATATTTGGTCTTAATAACTTCAACAGAAACAAGAGGCGAGCATGTCAAAAAAATGTTGGAAGAAAAAAAAAGAAAAACTAGTATCTCAATTGTTTGTAAAACAATTGAAAGGTCTATCCTGTTAAAGTGATGTTTACGTAATGTTCTTTGTATGACCTTTCGTTTGATATACGACAAGCATACCTTCTGAAACTTTTCACTTTTATCACTTAATGACCTCATCCGCCTACATTTTTGAGATCGGAAGTATGATATATGTAACACAGGGTAGATGAGCTTTCATTTGAAATGCGACAACTTCGTTTTCTAGAAAGTTTGATTTTTGCACTTAATAACCCCATCCAACTAATTTTTGGAGGTCCGTAAATTGATATTTCAAATGTACACATCTTGACCTTTCATTTGATATACAACAACCCTATCGTAAAAGAAAATTTATTTTTTGCACTCAATGACCCCATCCAACCAATTTTTGGGTGACGTCAATTTGAAATTTGAAATGTACGCTTTATGTTCTTCCATTTGATATGCGACAACCTTACCATCTGAGAAATTTGAATTTTTGCACTAAATGACCCCACCCTTCCACCTGGGATGAAAAAGAGGTTTAAATTTTTCATTTTAAGTAGAGTTTATTGAGACCTTCAATTTGATATATCAGATGACCCAATTTGACAAAGTGCAAAAAATGATGCAATATCAACGATATAAATAGAAGTTATGAAACTTACAAAGTCAATGCAAAACATGAAAATTTCAAAATGTTTTTTTTGGTGTTTTTTTCCATGGAATGTTTTTGGTATTTGGTCAAACATATAACTATGTCAACCTCTTCAATTTCTAAAACATTTTAAGTGGTAAGCTCTTGATGATTCAGAAATACATGCCTCCGCTCGAAAAACTTCAAACTGCATTACCTCTAAAACGACAGTAGATATCTCAAATCTGTTAAATGATAAATGATCTACAGTTGAAGGACAACATTATAGAAAAAGAATTGGGACAATTTCAAAGTTTACCAAGGTCACAATTAATCATCAAATATATGATGCAATACAAAACTTGAGAACCGGAAGTCGTATAGACATGGGATTATCACCATTCAACTCACGACCATTTGACCTTTCAAATATCACAAGGTCAAGGTCATAGTATAATGTGAAGGTCAAGGTGAAATTTCATCATGACCTGACATTGACCTCAAATTGAAGGTCTTGAACTACTGATCATCTTTGCAGTTTATAGTAGGTTGATATATAAAGGCAACAGTAGTATACCGCTGTTCAAAACTCATAAATCCATGGACAAAAAACAAAATCGGGATAACAAACTTAAACCGAGGGAAACGCATTAAATATAAGAGGAGAACAACGACATAACACTAAAATGTAACACATATAGACAAAATCCCACGAGAATAACAAATATAACATGTATATATAACATCAAAACCAAATACATGAATTTGGGATAGACAAGTACCGTGACACGTCTTATCGCAATGTGAATTTACACTCAAAAATAAGAGAAAACAAACGACACAACGTTATAATGTAATACACACAGAAACGAACTATAATATAACAATGACCATATTCCTGACTTGGTACAGGGCATTTTTAAAGGAAAAAATGGTGGGTTGAACCTGGTTTTGTGGCATGCCAAACCTCGCACTTTTATGGCCATGTGAAATATAACATCAAAATGACAACACAGGACTACAATATAAATAAATTGGAGAACACAATTGACAAAGAATCACACGAACAACAGCCAACAAAAGGCAACAAGTTCAAAATTTTAATACGCCAGAAGTGTATTTTGTCCACACAAGACCTATGTGTGACGCACAGATACAAAAGTTTGAAAGCCGAAACGAGTACAAAGTTGAACAGCATCGAGGACCAAAAGATCAAAAAGGTTGTGCCAAAAACGGCAAGGGTTTTCCGTTAAGTTACCAGAAAATCCCTATAATTTAGAGTAATTTATACTTTTGCAAACAGTAAATTAATAAAATGAATATACAAAAGATGTACATGATAAAGCTGAAGTATTAACTAATTACAGGAAACAACTGAAATACATTTACATAACCAGACATTTGAAACACAAAAGTAGACACATCCGAATACGTTTAAACCTCTACGCCAAGTGACGTCCTATTTGAAACTGAAAAATGACGAAAAAATGACGTCATTAGAATTAGTAAAACAGAGCATCAAAAAATGAAAAATGACGAAAAAATGACGTCATTAGAATTGGGATTAATTTAAGATTATATATTTGAACTAAATACTGATATTGCATTTAATAACAAAGCACATTTTAATTCTTATTAATATAAAACTGAGGTAGCAATTAACTATATTATAAAACTATGTCAGGTTTGTTATGAATCTAACTTCAAACGTAAAATATCGTACTGATTACTTTGAACGAAATCAAATCTGATAAATGAAGGCGGTGATTAATTTTCTTTACCATAACACAGAAATATAATAGAAAAGACGTCAACACATTTGACAAAATCCGATGAGAATTACAAATATAACATTAAACATTTAAACTAAATACATGAATTTGGGATGTATAAGTACCGTACCACGTCTTATAGTAATGCGAGTTCACACTCGGCAAAACAGTCACAATCGGGAATAAGTCACGTTTGGTAATTAAAAGATTAGACGACATTATGACAAAACACAATCTACCATGTGGTAAAAATGTCCTTAGCTAGTTTGGTCAACGAAACATCGTATGGATCCACCAAATCGTGATGGTGTCCATAAAATTTACGGAGTGTCAATTTTAATCTGTCCTCCTCATAACTTTGTTGGAGCAGTTTCTGCGTAAGGAGCACACTCCTGTATATGAAGTCCGTATAGTGTGAACAAGCACGTGAATAACGTATCAATTGTGATATGTAAACACCATACGAAGGGGCAGAGGGTATGTTACTGATATCTGTTACCTTTTAAAAGATATACACTTGTTACTATAGTTTTAAGAATTATGTTGTTGTAACTTTTGAACAGACAGTTGGACATTTTTTAGCTTAATGTATAAAATGTAGAGCTTGTCGAGAGGAACATTTTATACACAGTATGAGTGCAGCAAACTCTTATAGTTTTCTTAATATGGAAGCTTGAAATTGCAGCGTAATTTCTTTTTGCACTCGGTGACCTTTGACCTTGGTGCAAATTAAAGGTCACACGAATTAAAGAATATTGGTGAAGGTCCCAAGTCTCTACGACTTCCAGTTCTCGAAATATAATTTTTCTAAAAATGTATAATTTTTCAAGGGAAATAACTTCTTATCAGGGCAAATAACCTACAATTTTTTTATGTTTATTAACATTGCCATCTGTTCCTGTACATGCTGCCATTTTCAATTCTATTCTATCTCTAATACTTTTTAAGAAAAATGCAAATAAAAAAAGTGCTTCAAGGGGATATAACTCTCAAAGGGGATGATGAAATCCTACACAGCCTCATCTGGTAATACGTCATAATGAGATCTATCGATGGTCAATATTTGGTCTTGATGACTTCAATAGAAACGGGGGGAGGGCATGTCAAAAAAATGTTGGAAGAAAAAAAAACATTAGAAAAACAATAAGGTCTTTCCCAAGTAGGGGAAAGACCTTAAAAAGAAAAAGAAAAAGAAAAAAAAACATTAGAAAAACAATAAGGTCTTTCCTCACGTAGGGGAAAGACCTTAAAAAACATTAGAAAAACAATAAGGTCTTTTCCATGTAGGGGAAAGACCTTAAAAAAACAGGAGAAAAACAATAAGGTCTTTCCTCGCGGAGAGGAAAGACCTTAAAGAAGAATTATCAGTACTGTAAAACAATAATAGTAGTTCTCCATTAATATAATTATATTACAATTATATATTGACATAATAACGAGTGTCGTTTTGTTTGTGTTTCTGTTATGGTGACAAAAATTTTGTGCAGACCTTTAATAAAATCAATAAATTTAAAGTGCTCAGTAACAAATAGCATTCCTCTTTCATGTGATGTTGCTATCATCTGGACCTTAACACAAATTTTAATCAGAACCAATCGTGTGTAAAATATAGGTAGAGGCGACCAACTTTTTTCAAGGTCCATTGTTATCAAAGAAGTGCGATCTAAAAGATATCATTCTACTATGACTTGTAGTTGATTTGATTTTTTATCTTAATGTATCGTAACCAGAATTAATTTAGGTCAAGATGACTCTTTTTTCATGGAAAATCGTTACTATACAATAATAGTAAATCATTCTTTTTTTACTCACTGTTTGTTTCAATCATTACCTTGATGCAAAACTTAGATGCATGATTTTTTTTTATTAGTTGTTAGTGGCTTTGTACTAGCTGTCAGTAATTGCGAGTACTATCAGATCAGTACTTCGTGTCTTTGGGCTATACAAGTACCCGTCCACGTCCACTCTGTTTTATTTTGTTTGTTGGTTAGATGTATTTATATTTTCATCCATCTGATGAGTTAAGCCTTTTCCAACTGATTTTCATAGTTCGTTTTTATGTTCACTGTCCCAGGTAAGAGGGAGGGTTGGGATCCCGCTAACATGTTAAAACCCGACACATTTTGTAGGTTTGTATCTGTCCCAAGTCAGGAGCCTGTATTTCAGTGGTTGTCGTATGTTGATGTGTTACATGTCTGTTTTTCGTTCATTTGTTTGTACATAAATTAGGCCGTTAGTTTTCTCGTTTGAAATCTTTAACGTTAATCATTTCGGGGCATTCTATAGCTGCCTATGCGGTTTGGACTATGCTCATTGTTGAAGGCCGTACTGTGACCTATAGCTGTTAATTTCTGTGTCTTTTGGTCTTTTGTGGAGAGTTGTTTCATTGGCATGAATACCACTTTTTTCATATATTAACTGTGCATGAGAGACTGACGAACAAACGTAGTAAACGTTCTATTCACCCACACAAACTCAGTTTTCCTAAGAGATGATAACTATAAATGAAAATGTAAAACTGGTTCTTTAAAGGATAATTTTTTCTTATGAAAGTTTATATCTCTAATATATAAGGCTGTTGCTCATATTTAGAAGACAAACTGCTTGACGTGCTAAAAAGCTTGTAAAAAACTGGAATGATGGATGTAAAGTTATGTTAAACACCTACAATGAAATGCTTTAAACTGCATTTTCCATATCTGTTAGATACTTAATCATGTAAAAATGCCTAATTCTGAAAATCGATGCCAAATAATGACTATATCATGACATATATAAGCTAGCGTAATATGGGACTTAAGTCTTATAGAAAGCCGACTACTTTATTTAAAATGTTATTAAGCTTTTTAAAACTGGGTATTGACTATAAAGTGGCACCTTGCTAAAGCCCCCCCCCCCCCTTTCGTGGGAAAAAATTAGTTGATTATATAAGGAATCACTGGAGTGCCCCGCCCCCCTTTAAGGTCATACAGCGGGCCCCCTTATGAAAAGTTCTGGATCCGCCACTGTCTTTTCATTAGAATGCCCATTTTTTTCTGATATAGTTGCAAACAAATTGCCTTGACTAACATGACTTCAACAACTTTTTCAATTTGTGTGCGGGGCACTATCAATTATGACTGTATTCGGTAATTTCCGATAAAAAAAATCCGAAGTTTACAGAATGAACCACCGCCATCACATACACCAATCATCATCATCACCATTACTGATCATCACCTACATCAACAAAAAACGTATACTGTTGTGACCACTGCATATAATGTCCCGACAACTGCATATAATGTTTGGACCACTGCGTATAATGTTGTGAGCACTTTACATAATGTTGTGAGCACTGCATATAATGGTGTGACAACTGCATATAATTAATGTTGTAAGCACCGCATATTATGCTGCAACCACTATACATAATGCTGATCATCAACATAAGGCGTTCTATACAGTTTTATCATTTCAACAATGTTATTATTAGTTGGTCATAAATTAAAATGACAGATAAACAGAAATAAAAAAAAAATTATGGTTTCGTTTTTCATAAAATAATTCCGATGTCCTTACCAATATTTTTTCATATTTTCCAGTATTCTCATCTAAACTGCCTGGTGGTTCCATAATGAATCTAAAAAAAACAACAACATCCCTTTCCCATGAGTAAACTCTCTTAATAGTAATAGAACATGTCTCCAATAAACATATGAACAACTACGATATTATATATTGTACTCTTGTACAGTATTGTGTTATAACTGAATTATAATTGTAGCTGTGTCAATGAGCCCTGACGGAACTTTATTGGAACAAGCATTATGTGAATATTGCATGACAATACATAGTCCCTAACCGGTTATATTAGAACAAAATTTTAACTTGATCTATTATAACTTGTCATGGTGTAAAATATATAACAAATATCATGTCAATTTCTTGAAGCATGACGGAAAAAGGTGCTGAAAACTTATTATTAAAGTGAATTTTCTAAGTTAAAGGACCATATAGCTCTGCACAAAATTATCAGACCGATACAAAATTCGAACTTGATCTGAAACTTGTCATGATCAAAATAATGTATTTAAGCCTAGGCATAAAAGGTGTGGTAAACCGATTTACCGGAATGACGTATGGACAGACAGACAGACGGGCGGAGTGCACACATAAAGTCTCCTTCGACTTCGTCAGTTGGAGACCAATAGACACATAGTGTATTTATGATATTGCATTTTATACTAATGTAACCAAAATATGGTTACAGACTCGACTGCAAATCTCTGTACATCAATTTATTTTACAATACTAGTATAGTACATAATAATGAGAGCGAATGATGGCAAGTCTTACTATCCATTTGCGCTACATATTTACAGCTTTTTGCGCAAGTATACGTAGCTATGACACTATGGTAGGAATGTATCTCACACGAAGCTTCAACTATAGAGAATCTATAGAGGTTAATGAACACTAGAATAGTTTATAAAGTTCGAGCCAAGTTGAGTATCAAATACGGTTACACTTTTAAAACGTCTCACCGGATGACACTTAATTCAGTGTTTGCAATAAAATAATTAAAACGTTCAATGGTTAAAGTCTAATTTCCATACTAAATTGATCTTTATATTGGGAAGTAAATATAGGTTTTGCCTGTGTATAGTATAATGAAGTATGTAAAGGGAAAACAAATACATTTTTTAACGTTTTATACTTTTTTTTAAAGATTCCTTATGTATTACAAACATGCATTCTATTGCAGGCAAAACATGGTCATTTCATTCTACTGGTACAAAATGCTATACTTGATCTAAAACTTTTCATGGTTTAAGCATAGCAAATATCAAGTCAATACCTTCAAGCATAACGAAAATAAAAACAGTGAGGAGACTGATTAATTGAGTTAATTTTAAAAGTTCAAGGACCATAACTCGGCAATAAATCATCAGACTGAAACAAAATTCGAAATTAATCTGTAACTTGTCATGATAAAACAATACACCAAATATCAGAACAACATTTTTAAGCACGAAGAAAAATAAATGGGGAAAGTGTCCATGGAGCACAGATGATGCCCCCGCTTGCATATCATATAAACTTGTAAAGGGACATAACTAAAGAACAATAAAAGTGACGATACCAAAATTCAAACTTCTAAAGTGTTGTGGTTATAGGAATTGTGTATAAGTTTCATAACATTTGGTTGAGGCAAAGTTATAATAAGTTCGAAAACGGAAACGAAAAATTCATCAACTTTTACATTTGTAAAGAAGCATAACTCTAGAACAATTAAAGTGACACCCCGAACATTAAAAACTTGATCTGTATTTTGAGGAAATAGGCATTATGTATAAGTTTCATAACATTTTGTTGAAGGTTACTTAAGATAGAGAACGGAAACAAAAAAAAAAAAGTATTTTTTTCAGTTGTAAAGAAGCATTACTCTTGAATGGATAAGTTGACATCACAAACATTCACAATTGATCTGAATTGTGTTGTAATATGCACTATGTATAAGTTTCAAAGCATTTGGTTGAGGCAAACTAAACTAAGAGAATAGAAACGAAAAAAAAATCATGATTTTTTCCATTTGTAAAGGGGCATAACTCAAGAACAGAAAAGTGACGCCACCAAAATTCAAACTTGATCTGTGTTTTGTGGTAATAGCATTGTGAATAAGTTTCATAATATTTGGTTGAGACAAACTAATTTAAAAGTTAGAGAACAGAAACCATCTTTTGAGAGTACGTACGGACGGACGGACCATACAGACGGAAAAGGATAAAACTTAATGCCCCTCCACTACGGCGGGTGCATAAAAAGTGTGGAAAACTGATTTGCCGAACTGACGGATGGACAGACGGACGATGTGCCAACCTGAAGTTGACTAATAATTGATCTGAACTGATTTTTAAACTTGTCAAAGATATTGCTGATATAAACCTATAATATAAATTTCCTAAAAATCTGACAAGCATTATATACAAGAGAGCGATAACAATGCAATTTTCAATATGTTTAATGTTTCAAAGGGATATGACCCTTTTAAAAGTAATTTATCTGTACTGATTTACAAACTCATAAAATAAATGGCTGATTTCAACCTATGATATAAGTTTCAGCAAAATATGGCAAGAGCTGTACACACGAGAGCGCGTACGAGACTGAACGGACGGGTGGACGAACGGACAGACGGACACCTGGTTTTTGAGGACACCAAAGTGCAAGTTTGAGATAGAACTATTCAGATTACTGCATGCATTGTTGATTGCATTATCTTGACAAGATATATTCAAATGTCCAATTATATTTACATAAGGTATATAAACTGTTCAAATTTTGCAATTAATTGAAAAAATGAAATTTTAATTTTATTAAACCAATTTTTGGGCCCTTTATAGCTTGTTGTCAAGTTCGGTGTGAGCCAAGGCTCCGTGTTGAAGGCCGTACATGGACCTATAATGGTTTACTTTTTTTAAATTGTTATTTGGATGGAGAGTTGTCTCATTGGCACTCACACCACATCTTCCTATATCTATCATATAATGAATGATAAAGACAAATTCTTTGATAGGTATTGTTTCACTACTTATCGCTCCTGTAAATGAAGAAACGGAACAAGTGCTATCTATCGACCAATACAATATAATTAGTTTGACATTTTGATTTGATAATACTGTGTTTTGTAAGTGGTGTTGGAGTTCACTTTCTATATTTATAATTTACTCCAGCGACAAACTGCTTTGTTTTTATAATTAAAACAATAAATCTGTCACTATAATCTGATTACACGAGATTCTGCTACTGTTTGTATTCCTAATATCTGTATACACTTAAAATTTTGAATAAATCTTTCAATTACACAACAATGAGTCATCTAATTTTTCATGTATTCCCGTGTTTTAGTTTATCAATATAAAAGACAATTGTAAATTTATAATACATGTTTTATATAAAAAGTTCATTTAGTGTGAGACGGTCTATTAGATGCGAATTATTGAATAATGGAATGGACTGCTGCGACCCTTCAGCCCCTTATTACAGATATATCTTATATCTCATTTGAAAGCTCATTAATAGAGGAACAAAAGGTATATAGTCAATATGTTCCACAACTTGAACGCATATTAGAGGATGACACTATAATAAATTATTCTGATTCTGATTCTGAGTAAAGAAGGACCTATATATCGAAATACGCTTGAACATTTAGAAATAGCTTATTTGAATAATGGAATGAACTGCTGCAACTAGTCAGCCCCTAATTAAGGAAAACCTTTTACACCATTCGAAAACTTATTGATAGAGGAACAAAATGGATATAAACAATATGTGCCGCAATGACCATTACAGGAATAACGGAGGGCGTGAATGCCAAAATACGCGTGAAAATTAAGAAATAGCCAATTTTGAATAATTGAATGGATATTTTGAATCCCTTCGGCCCCTAATTACAGATATATCTTATATCTCATTCGAAAGCTTATAAATAGAGGAACAAAAGGTATATAGTCAATACAGTCCGCAACGCATATTAGAGGAGTAAAGACGGACATAAATATCGAAATACGAGTGAGCATTAAGAAATACCTTATTTTGAATAATGGAATGGATGGCACAATCAGCAAGTTTTATCCATAATCAGAAATGAAGAATAGCAAATCTCCAGTGAAAATTAAAAAAAAAGAACGTAGAGTTTATTTAATTTTTATATATATGTTTTGGTATTGAGGTCGTCCATACTTTGAAAAAAGGAATTTCTGTTAAAAATAGTTAGGGAAAACCACTGGTTTATCCTCCAAAACTAATTAAATAAATAAAATTAAAAAATTTCAAAGATTGTTTTGATTTATTTTCTTATACTAATTTGAAAAATTGTTAGATAACATCAACATGAGGAATTCAGAAATACGGGATATACGATATTGTCACATTTTTTTTTTATTTCATTATTCACTTTTCAACTTGAATACTGAAATAGAATCTGTTTCATTATTCATTGTTCATCAATTAACGTTGAATAGTGAATAATGAACTATTTCATTATTCATTATTGAATTTTGAATAATGAAAAATGAATAATGAACCTACTTCAATGCGGCTATGTACAATTTAAAAAAAATCATAAAATCATCTAGTACGGACATGCGGAAATTGATGGTCTGTAGTAAATTTACATAGTTTCAGTTAAAAATTGGTCATATAAATGTTATTCCTGCATTCTATAGCTGTAAATGTATACATTCCGATCATTTACACTGATCAACAGTATTTACAAGAATAAACATCATCAAAAAACTTTGACAAATTTCTATTGAGACAGTTCAAAGAATGAACAAATAACTTTGTTTAAAAACAAAAACAACTCACCTCGTCAAGCTGTCTTTTAATGTTCATTAGACGTCACTGTCAGCTTAACTATTGACACAAAATATATTCAAATTGAAATATTATTATTAACAATTTCCGGTTAAAAAAATCCATTAGAAATCCACAATAGTAACAATACCTAAACAAAGATGTAACAAATTAATCCCGAACTAAAATGGATTTAAACACTATTCGGGAAGATTTTAATCGACAGTTATAAAAAAGAAACAATTAATATATCCTATTACAATCTGATGAAACATAAAATATGATGAAAACCACAGGGATAACGAAATTTGATGTACTATCATATCTATAAATAAAACTTATGAAACGTTCAAAGATAATCTGGTGCACGTTTGTATGTTTAACGGCAAATTTATTTTATAGAGTTAAGTGTTGACATGGAGTTGTGGAATAAAGTTTTGAATTAACAAACAGAAAATGCACACTAAATGTAATTGAAATACATTTGTTTCTTTGAACCAAAAAAAAAAACACAATTATATTGTTTCTTCATGAGGACACGATATTTGACACAATACGACGTTTTATTTGATATGCCACACCCTTTCCTTCTGAAACAAATGCCTAAATGTTCACATCAGACTATTTTTTGGGGGGGACAGAAATTTAATTTTGAAATGTTCTCTTTATAGATTTGCTTGATTTTCCCATGAAAGTCTTATATTTGTAATGCACTCTTCAGGACCTTTTCAGTTGATATACGACAAGCATAGCTTTTGCGACTTTTCACTTTTTGCACTTAATAACCCTTTCAGCCTCATTTGTGGAGGAGGGGAATTTAATATTTAAAATGTAACATTATGACCTTTCATTTGATATACAACAATCTTACCTTAATAGAAGAAAAAATATTATTTGCACTCAATTGTTTTGAGATTCGAAGTATGATATGTGCAATGTAAACTTGATTACCGTTCATTTGATATACGACAACACCATATTCTAGAAAGTTTGATTTCGTGCACTTAATAACCTTTGATAATAATTTGATATTTCAAATGTACACATCATGACCTTTCATTTAATATACATCAACCCTATCTTAGAAGACAAATATTTTTTTTTGCACTCAATAACCCCACCCAACCCAATTTTCGGGACCGTGAATTTGATATTTGAAATGTATGCTTTATGGACTTTCATTTGATATGCGACAACCTTACCATCTGAGAAATTTGAATTTTTGCACTAAATGACCCCAACCGTCCCCCTGGGATGAAAAGGGGGTTTAAAATTTTCATTTTTATTGAAAGCTTATTAAGACCTTCAATTTGATATATCAGATGACCCCATTTGACAAAGTGCCAACAATGATGCAATATCAACTATATAAATAGAAGTTATGAAACTTACAAAGTCAATGCAAAACATAAAAATTTCAAAGTGATTTTTTGGTGTTTTTTCACATGGAATGTTTTTAGTATTTGGTCAAACATATAACTATGTTAACCTCTTCAAAAATACTATACTTTTAAGAATCATCCCGTTGTAACTTTTAAACAGACGGTTGGACATGTTTGGGCTTATTGCATAAAATGTAGAGCTCGTCGAGAGGAACAATTTACATGCTGTATGTAGGCAGCAAAGTCTTATCGTTTTCCTTATATGTAAGCTTGAAATTGCAGCGTAATTTTTTTTTGCACTCGGTGACCTTTGACCTTGGGTGCAAATTAAAGGTCACATGAATTTAAGATTATTGGTGTAGGTCCCAAGTCTTTACGACTTCCGGTTCTCGAGATACAATTTTTTAAAAATTGTGTATATTTTTTCAAGGGAAATAACTCCTTATAAGGGTTAACAACAAAATGATGGTATATGTTTATTATCATTGCCATCTGGTCTTGTACATGTTGCCGTTTTCAAATCGATTCTATCTTGAATACTTTTTGAGAAAAATGTAAAAGAATGAAATTGCTTCAAGGGGACGTAACTCTCATAGAGAATGATGAAATCCTTAGCAGCCTCATATGGTAACACATCATGATGAGATCTAACTTTTGTCCAAATAAGGTCATGATATCTTTAAAAACAACGAGGGGGGGCCATGTCGAAAAAAACCAATAAAAGGGAGATAACTTTTAAAGGGGATGATGAAATCCTACACAGCCTCATCTGGTAATACTTCATGATGAGGTCTACCGATGGTCCATATTTGGTCTTGATAACTCCAATAGAAACGAGGGGAGGCCATGTCAAACAAATGCTGGATGAAAAAAAAAAAAAAAAAAAAAAAAAAAAAACAGGAGAAAAACTAGTATCTCAATTGTTTGTAAAACAATTGAAAGGTCTTTCCTGCAAAAGTGATGTTTTCGTAATGTTCTTTGTACGACCTTTCGTTTGATATACGACAAGCATACCTTCTGAAACTTTTAGCTTTTTACACTTAATGACCTCATCCGCCTACATTTTTGAGATCGGAAGTATGATATATGTAACACAGGGTAGATGAGCTTTCATTTGATATACGACAACGCCATGTTCTAGAAAGTTTGATTTTTGCACTTAATAACCCCATCAAACTAATTTTTGGAGGTCGGGAATTTGATATTTCCAATGTACACATCATGACCTTTCATTTAATATACAACAACACTATCTTAAAAGAAAATTTATTTTTTGCACTCAATGACCCCATCCAACCCATGTTTGGGAGACGTCAATTTTAAATTTGAAAAGTACGCTTTATGTTCTTTTATTTGATATGCGACAACCTTACCATCTGAGAAATTTCAATGTTTGCACTAAATGACCCCACCCGTCCTCCTGGGATGAAAAGGGGGTTTAAAATTTTCATTTTTAAGTAGAGTTTATTTAGACCTTCAATTTGATATATCAGATGACCCCATTTGATAAAGTGCAAAAAATGATGCAATATCAACTATATATATAAATAGAAGTTATGAAACTTACAAAGTCAATGCAAAACTTGAAAATTTCAAATTGAATTTTTGGTGTTTTTTTCCATGGAATGTTTTTGGTATTTGGTCAAACATAGAACTAAGTTAACCTCTTCAATTTCTAAAACATTTTAAGAGGTACGCTCTTGTTGATTCAGAAATACATGCCTCCGCTCGCAAAACTTCAAACTGCATTATCTCTACAACGACAATAGATATCTCAACTCTGTTAAATGATAAATGATCTACAGTTGAAGGACAACATTATAGAAAAAGAATTGGGACAATTTCAAAGTTCACCAAGGTCACAATTAATCATCAAATAAATGATGCAATACCAAACTTAAGAACCGGAAGTCGTAGAGACATGGGACTAGCACCATTCAACTCAGGACCACTTGACCTTTCAAATATCACAAGGTCAATGTCATAGTATAATGTGAAGGTCAAGGTGAAATTTCATCATGACCTGACATTGACCTCAAATTGAAGGTCTTGAATTACTGATCATCTTTGCAGTTTATAGTAGGTTGATATCTGTGACCTTTAAAAAGATATACACAAAATACTATACTTTTAAGAATCATCCCGTTGTAACTTTTGAACTGACGGTCGGACATTTTTGGGCTTATTATATAAAATGTAGAGCTCGTCGAGAGGAACATTTTATACGCTGTATGTATGCAGCAAAGTCTTATCGTTTTTCTAATATGTAAGCTTGAAATTGCAGCGTAATTTTATTTTGCACTCTGTGACCTTTGACCTTGGGTGCATATTAAAGGTCACATGAATTAAAGATTATTGGTGAAGGTCCCAAGTCTCTACGACTTCCGGATCTGGAAATACAATTTTTCTAAAATTGAACACAATTTTTCAAGGGGAATAACTCCTTATAAGGGTTAATAACAAAATGATTGTATATGTTCATTAACATTGCCATCTGTTCCTGTACATGTTGCCGTTTTCAAATCCATTCTATCTCTTATACTTTTTGAGAAAAATGCAAAGGAAAGAAATTGTTTCAAGGGGATATAACTCTCATAGGGGACAATGAAATCCAATTCAACCTCATATGGTAATAAATCATGATAAAATCTACCTATTGTTCAAATAATGTCATGATATCTTTAAAAACAACGAGGGGGTGCCGTGTTGAAAAAAATCAATAAAAGGGAGATAACTTCTAAAGAGGATGATGAAATCCTTAACAGGGTCATTTGATTAAACTCCATGATGAGGTCTATCAATGGTCCTTATTTGGTCTTGGTAACTTTAACAGAAAGAAGGGGCGAACATGTCAAAAAAATGTTGGAAGAAAAAAAAGAAAAAAAAGAAAAAAAAAAAAACATAAGAAAAACAATAAGGTCTTTCCCATGTAGGGGAAAGACCTTAACAATAAGGTCTTTCCTCGCGGAGAGGAAAGACCTTAAAAAAACAGGAGAAAAACAATAAGGTCTTTCCTCGCGGAGAGGAAAGACCTTAAAAAAGAAAAAGAAAAAAAAACATTAGAAAAACAATAAGGTCTTTCCCATGTAGGGGAAAGATCTTAAAAAAACAGGAGAAAAAAAATATACGACAAGCATACCTTCTGAAACTTTCCACTTTTAACACTTAATGACCTCATCCGCCTACATTGTTGAGATCGGAATTATGATATACATAACACTGAGTAGATGAGATTTCATTTGATATGCGACAACGCCATGTTCTAGAAAGTTTGATTTTTGCACTTCATAACCCAATGCAAGTAATTTTTGGAGGTCGGGAATTTGATATTTCAAATATACACATCATGACCTTTCATTTGATATACAACAACCCTATCTTAAAAGAAAATTTATGTTTTGCACTCAATGACCCCATCCAACCCATTTTTGGGAGACGTCAATTTGAAATTTGAAATGTACACTTTATGTTCTTTCATTTGATATGCGACAACCTTACCATCTGAGAAATTTGATTGTTTGCACTAAATGACCCCACCCGTCCCCCTGGGATGAAAAGGTGGTTTAAAATTTTCATTTTTAAGTAGAGTTTAATAAGACCTTCAATTTGATATATCAGATGACCCCATTTGACAAAGTGCGAAAAATGATGCAATATCAAATATATAAATAGAAGTTATGAAACTTACGAAGTCAATGCAAAACTTGAAAATTTCAAATTGATTTTTTGGTGTTTTTTTCCATGGAATGTTTTTAGTATTTTGTCAATCATATAACTATGTTAACCTGTTCAATTAATAAAACATTTTAAATGGTAAGCTCTTGTTGATTCAGAAATACATGCCTCCGCTCGCAAAACTTCAAACTGCATTATCTCTTTAACGATAATAGATATCTCAAATCTGTTAAATGATAAATGATCTACAGTTAAAGATCAACATTATAGAAAAAAAATTGGAACAAATTCAAAGTTCACCAAGGTCACAATTAATCATCAAATATATGATGCAATACAAAACTTGAGAACCGGAAGTCGTAGAGACATGGGACTATCACCATTCAACTCAGGACCACTTGACCTTTCAAATATCACAAGGTCAAGGTCATAGTATGATGTGAAGGTCAAGGTGAAATTTCATCATGACCTGACATTGACCTCAAATTGAAGGTCTTGAACTACTGATCATCTTTGCAGTTTATAGTAGGTTGATATATGTTACCTTTAAAAAGATACACACACAATACTATACTTTTAAGAATCATCCCGTCGTAACTTTTGAACAGACAGTCGGACTCTTTTGAGGTCAGTGTATAAAATGTAGAGCTCGTTGAGAGGAACATTTTATACGCTGTAAGTATGCAGCAAACTCTTATCGTTTTCTTAATATGAAAGCTTGAAATTGCAGCGTAATTTTTTTTTGCACTCAGTGACCTTTGACCTTGGGTGTAAATTAAAGGTCACATGAACTTAAATTTATTGGTGTAGGTCCCAAGTCTTTACGACTTCCGGTTCTCGAGATACAATTTTTTAAAAATTGTGTATATTTTTTCAAGGGAAATAACTCCTTATAAGGGTTAACAACAAAATGATTATATATGTTAATTAACATTGCCATCTGGTCTTGTACATGTTGCCGTTTTCAAATGGATTCTATCTTGAATACTTTTTGAGAAAAATGTAAAAGAAAGAAATTGCTTCAAGGGGACATAACTCTCATAGGGAATGATGAAATCCTTAGCAGCCTCATATGGTAACACATCATGATGAGATCTAACTATTGTCCAAATAAGGTCATGATATCTTCAAAAACAACGAGGGGGGGCCATGTCGAAAAAAAACAATAAAAGGGAGATAACTTCTAAAGGGGATGATGAAATCCTACACAGCCTCATCTGGTAATACTTCATGATGAGGTCTACCGATGGTCCATATTTGGTCTTGATAACTCCAATAGAAACAAGGGGAGGCCATGTTAAACAAATGCTGGATGAAAAAAAAAAAAAAAAAAAAAACTAGTATCTCAATTGTTTGTAAAACAATTGAAAGGTCTTTCCTGAAAAATTGATGTTTTCGTAATGTTCTTTGTACGACCTTTCGTTTGATATACGACAAGCATACATTTTGAAACTTTTCGCTTTTTACACTTAATGACCTCATCCGCCTACATTTTTGAGATCGGAAGTATGATATATGTAACACAGGGTAGATGAGCTTTCATTTGATATGCGACAGCGCCATGTTCTAAAAAGTTTGATTTTTGCACTTAATAACCCCATCCGACTAATTTTTGGAGGTTAGGAATTTGATATTTCAAATGTACACATCATGACCTTTCATTTGATATATAACAACCCTATCGTAATAGAAAATTTATTTTTTGCACTCAATGACCCCATTCAACCAAATTTTGGGGGACGTCAATTTAAAATTTGAAATGTACGATTTATGTTCTTTCATTTGATATGCGACAACCTTACCATCTGAGAAATTTGAATGTTTGCACTAAATGACCCCACCCGTCCCCCTGGGATGAATAGGGGGTTTAAAATTTTAATTTTTAAGTAGAGTTTATTGAGACCTTCAATTTGATATATCAGATGACCCCATTTGACAAAGTGCAAATAATGATGCAATATCAACTATATAAATAGAAGTTATGAAACTTAAAAAGTCAATGCAAAACTTGAAAATTTCAAATTGAATTTTTGGTGTTTTTTTACATGGAATGTTTTTGGTATTTGGTCAAACATATAACTATGTTAACCTCTTCAATTTCTTAAACATTTTAAGTGGTAAGCTGTTGTTGATTCAGAAATACAGGCCGCCGCTAGCAAAATTTCAAACTGCATTATCTCTAAAACGACAATAGATATCTCAAATCTGTTAAATGGTAAATGATCTAAAGTTAAAGGACAACATTATAGAAAAGGAATTGGGACAATTTCAAAGTTCACCAAGGTCACAATTAATCATCAAATATATGATGCAATACCAAACTTGAGAACCGAAAGTCGTAGAGACATGGGACTATCACCATTCAACTCAGGACCACTTGACCTTTCAAATATCTCAAGGTCAAGGTCATAGTATTATGTGAAGGTCAAGGTGAAATTTCATCATGACCTGACATTGAAGGTCTTGAATTACTGATCATCTTTGCCGTTTATAGTAGGTTGATATCTGTTACCTTTAAAAAGATATACACACAATACTATACTTTTAAGAATCATCCCGTCGTAACTTTTAAACAGACGGTCAGAAATATTTGGGCTTATTGCATAAAATGTAGAGCTCGTCGAGAGGAACAATTTACACGCTGTATGTATGCAGCAAAGTCTTATCGTTTTCCTAATATGTAAGCTTGAAATTGCAGCGTAATTTTATTTTGCACTCGGTGACCTTTGACCTTGGGTGCATATTGAAGGTCACATGAATTAAGATTATTGGTCAAGGTTCAAGGTCTCTATGACTTCCGGTTCTGAAAATAGAATTTTTCAAAAATTATTTATAATTTTTAAAGGGAAATAACTCCTTATAAGGATAAGTAACAAATTAATTGTTTATGTTTATAAACATTGCCATCTGTTCTTGTACATGCTGTCATTTTCAATTACATTCTATCTCAAATACTTTTTGAGAAAAATGCAAATATTAAAAATTGCTATAAGGGGATATAACTCTCAAAGGGGATGATGAAATCCTATGCAGCCTCATGTGGTAATACATCATGATGATATCTACCTATTGTCTATATAAGGTCATGATATCTTTTAAAACATTAAAGGGGGGCCATGTTGAAAAAAATCAATAAAAGGGAGATAACTTCTAAAGGGGATGATGAAATCCTACAAAAGTTCATCTGGTAAAAGTGAATGATGAGGTCTATCGATGGTCCATATTTGGTCTTGATAACTTCAACAGAAAGGGGACAAGGCCCTGTCAAAAAAATGTTGGAAGAAAAAAAAGAAAAAGAAAAAACATTAGAAAAACAATAAGGTCTTTCCCATGTAGGGGAAAGACCTTAAAAAACTAGTATCTCAATTGTTTGTAAAACAATTGAAAGGTCTTTCCTGTAAAAGTGATGTTTTCGTAATGTACTTTGTACGACCTTTCGTTTGATATACGACAAGCATACCTTCTGAAACTTTTCACTTTTTACACTTAATGACCTCATCAGCCTACATTTTTGAGATCGGAAGTATGATGTATGTAACACAGGGTAGATGAGCTTTCATTTGATATGCGACAACGTCATGTTCTAGAAAGTTTGATTTTTGCACTTAATAACCCTATCTTACTAATTTTTGGAGGTCGGGATTTTGATATTTCAAATGTACACATCATGACCTTTCATTTGATATACAACAACCTTACCTTAAAAGAACATTTATTTTTTGCACTCAATGACCCCATCCAACCCATTTTTGGGAGACGTCAATTTGAAATTTGAAATGTACGCTTTATGTTCTTTCATTTGATATGCGACAACCTTACCATCTGAGAAATTTGAATGTTTGCACTAAATGACCCCACCCGTCCCCCTGGGATGAAAAGGGGGTTTAAAATTTTCATTTTTAAGTAGAGTTTATTAAGACCTTCAATTTGATATATCAGATGACCCCATTTGACAAAGTGCAAATAATGATGCAATATCAATTATATAAATAGAAGTTATGAAACTTACAAAGTCAATGCAAAACTTGAAAATTTCAAATTGATTTTTTGGTGTTTTTTTCCATGGAATACTTTTGGTATTTGGTCAAACATATAACTATGTCAACCTCTTCAATTTCTAAAACATTTTAAGTGGTAAGCTCTTGATGATTCAGAAATACATGCCTCCGCTCGAAAAACTTCAAACTGCATTATCTCTAAAACGACAATAGATATCTCAAATCTGTTAAATGATAAATGATCTACAGTTGAAGGACAACATTATAGAAAAAGAATTGGGACAATTTCAAAGTTCACCAAGGTCACAATTAATCATCAAATATATGATGCAATACAAAACTTGAGAACCGGAAGTCGTAGAGACATGGGACTATCACCATTCAACTCAGGACTACTTGACCTTTCAAATATTACAAGGTCAAGGTCATAGTAAAATATGAAGGTCAAGGTGAAATTTCATCATGACCTGACATTGACCTCAAATTGAAGGTCTTGAACTACTGACCATCTTTGCAGTTTATAGTAGGTTGATATCTGTTACCTTTAAAAAGATATACACACAATACTATACTTTTAAGAATCATCCCGTCGTAACTTTTGAACATACAGTCGGACTCTTTTGAGGTCAGAGTATAAAATGTAGAGCTCGTCGAGAGGAACATTTTATACGCTGTAAGTATGCAGAAAACTCTGATCGTTTTCTTAATATGAAAGCTTGAAATTGCATCGTAATTTTTTTTTGCACTCGGTGACCTTTGACCTTGGGTGCAAATTAAAGGTCACATGAACTTAAGATTATTGGTGTAGGTCCCAAGTCTTTACGACTTCCGGTTCTCGAGATACAATTTTTCAAAAATTGTTTATATTTTTTCAAGGGAAATAACTCCTTATAAGGGTTAACAACAAAATGATTGTATATGTTAATTGACATTGCCATCTGGTCCTGTACATGTTGCCGTTTTCAAATCGATTCTATCTTGAATACTTTTTGAGAAAAATGTAAAAGAAAGAAATTGCTTTAAGGGGACATAACTCTCATAGGGAATGATGAAATCCTTAGCAGCCTCATATGGTAACACATCATGATGAGATCTAACTTTTGTCCAAATAAGGTCATGATATCTTCAAAAACAACGAGGGGGGGGCCATGTCGAAAAAAAACAATAAAAGGGAGATAACTTCTAAAGAGGATGATGAAATCCTACACAGCCTCATCTGGTAATACTTCATGATGAGGTCTACCGATGGTCCATATTTGGTCTTGATAACTTCAATAGAAACAAGGGGAGGCCATGTTAAACAAATGCTGGATGAAAAAAAAAAAAAAAAAAAAAAACAGGAGAAAAACAATAAGGTCTTTCCTCGCGGAGAGGAAAGACCTTAAAAAAACAGGAGAAAAACAATAAGGTCTTTCCTCGCGGAGAGGAAAGACCTTAAAAAAAACATTAGAAAAACAATAAGGTCTTTCCTCACGTAGGGGAAAGACCTTAAAAACATTAGAAAAACAATAAGGTCTTTCCCATGTAGGGGAAAGACCTTAACTAGTATCTCAATTGTTTGTAAAACAATTGAAAGGTCTTTCCTGTAAAAGTGATGTTTTCGTAATGTTCTTTGTACGACCTTTCGTTTGATATACGACAAGCATACTTTCTGAAACGTTTCGCTTTTTACACTTAATGACCTCATCCGCCGACATTTTTGAGATCGGAAGTATGATATATGTAACACAGGGTAGATGAGCTTTCATTTGATATGCGACAACGCCATGTTCTAAAAAGTTTGATTTTTGCACCTAATGACCCCATCCAACCAATTTTTGGAGGTTGGGAATTTTATATTTCAAATGTACACATCATGACCTTTCAATTGATATACAACAACCCTCTAGTAAAAGAAAATTTATTTCTTGCACTCAATGACCCCATTCAACCCATTTTTGGGAGACGTCAATTTGAAATTTGAAATGTGCGCTTTATGTTCTTTCATTTGATATGCGACAACCTTACCATCTGAGAAATTTGAATTTTTGCACTAAATGACCCCACCCTTCCGCCTGGGATGAAAAACAGGCTTAAAATTTTCATTTTTAAGTAGAGTTTATTGAGACCTTCAATTTGATATATCAGATGACCCCATTTGACAAAGTGCCAAAAATGATGCAATATCAACGATATAAATAGAAGTTATGAAATTTACAAAGTCAATGCAAAACATGAAAATTTTAAAATGATTTTTTTGTGTTTTTTTTAAATGGAATGTTTTTGGTATTTGGTCAAACATATAACTATGTTAACTTCTTCAATTTCTTAAACATTTTAGGTGGTAAGCTGTTGTTGATTCAGAAATACATGCCGCCGCTCGTAAAATTTCAAACTCAATTATCTCAAAAACGACAATAGATATCTCAAATCTGTTAAATGGTAAATGATCTACAGTTAAAGGACAACATTATCAAAAAGACTAGGGACAATTTCAAAGTTCACAAAGGTCACAATTAATCATCAAATATATGATGCAATACCAAACTTGATAACCGGAAGTCGTAAAGACATGGGATTACCACCATTCAACTCAGGACCACTTAATCTTTCAAATATTACAAGGTCAAGGTCATAGTATAATGTGAAGGTCAAGGTGAAATTTCATCATGACCTGAAATTGGCCACAAATTGAAGGTCTTGAATTACTGATCATCTTTGCAGTTTATAGTAGATTGATATCTGTTACCTTTAAAAAGATATACACAAAATACTATACTTTTAAGAATCATCTCGTTGTAACTTTTGAACAGACGGTCGGACATTTTTAGGCTTATCGTATAAAATGTAGAGCCCGTCGAGAGGAACATTTTATACGCTGTATGTATGCAGCAAAGTCTTATCGTTTTCCTAATATGTAAGCTTGAAATTGCAACGTAATTTTTTTTTTTGCACTCAGTGACCTTTGACCTTTACTGCATATTAAAGGTCACATGAATTAAAGATTACTGGTGAAGGTCCCAAGTCTCTACGACTTCTGGTTCTCGAAATACAATTTTTCTAAAATTATGTTCAATTTTTCAAGGGGAATAACTCCTTATAAGGCTTAATAACAAAATGATTGTACATGTTCATTAACATTGCCATCTGTTTCTGTACATGTTGCCGTTTTCAAATCGATTGTATCTCTTATACTTTTTGAGAAAAATACAAAGGAAAGAAATTGTTTCAAGGGGATATAACTCTTATAGGGGACGATGGAATCCTATTCAGCCTCACATGGTAATACATCATGATGAGATCTACATTGTGTCCAATTAAGGTCATGATATCTTTAAAATCAACGAGGGGGGGCCATGTTGAAAAAAATCAATAAAAGGGAGATAACTCATAAAGGGGATGATGAAATCCTTAACAGGGTCATTTGGTAATACATCTTGGTGAGGTCTAGCGATGGTCCATATTTGGTCTTAATAACTTCAACAGAAACAAGAGGCTGGCATGTCAAAAAAATGTTGGAAGAAAAAAAAGAAAAAACTAGTATCTCAATTGTTTGTAAAACAATTGAAAGGTCTTTCCTGTAAAAGTGATGTTTTCGTAATGTATTTTGTACGACCTTTCGTTTGATATACGACAAGCATACCTTCTGAAACTTTTTGCTTACTTTTTTAAGATCGGAATTATGATATATGTTACATAGAGTAGAAGAGCTTTCATTTGATATGCGACAACGCCATGTTCTAGAAAGTTTGATTTTTGCACTTAATAACCCTATCAAACTAATTTTTGGAGGTTGGGAATTTGATATTTCAAATGTACACATCGTGACCTTTCATTTGATATACAACAACCCTATCTTAAAAGAAAATTTATTTTTTGCACTCAATGACCCCATCCAACCCATTTTTGGGAGACGTCAATTTGAAATTTGAAATGTACGCTTTATGTTCTTTCATTTGATATGCAACAACCTTACCATCTGAGAAATTTGAATGTTTGCACTAAATGACCCCACCCGTCCCCCTGGGTTAAAAAGAGGGTTTTAAATTTTCATTTTTAAGTAGAGTTTATTAAGACCTTCAATTTGATATATCAGATGACCCCATTTGACAAAGTGCAAATAATGATGCAATATCAACTATATAAATAGAAGTTATGAAACTTACAAAGTCAATGCAAAACTTGAAAATTTCAAAATGATTTTTTAGTGTTTTTTTCCATGGAATGTTTTTGGTATTTGGTCAAACATATAACTATGTTAACCTCTTCAATTTCTAAAACATTTTCAGTGGTTAGCTCTTGTTGATTCAGAAATACATGCCTCCGCTCGCAAAACTTCAAACTGCATTATCTCTAAAACGACAATAGATATCTCAAATCTGTTCAATGATAAATGATCTACAGTTGAAGGACAACATTATAGAAAAAGAATTGGGACAATTTCAAAGTTCACCAAGGTCATAATTAATCATCAAATATATGATGCAATACCAAACTTAAGAACCGGAAGTCGTAGAGACCTGGGACTATCACCATTCAACTTTAGGACCACTTGACCTTTCAAATATCACAAGGTCAAGGTCATTGTATACTGTGAAGGTCAAGGTGAAATTTCATCATGACCTGACATTGACCTCAAATTGAAGGTCTTGAATTACTGATCATCTTTGCAGTTTATAGTAGGTTGATATCTTTGACCTTTAAAAAGATATACACAAAATACTATACTTTTAAGAATCATCCAGTTGTAAATTTTGAACAGACGGTCAGACATTTTTGGGCTTATAATATAAAATGTAGAGCTCGTAGAGAGGAACATTTTATACGCTGTATGTATGCAGCAAAGTCTTATCGTTTTCCTAATATGTAAGCTTGAAATTGAAACGTAATTTTATTTTGCACTCTGTGACCTTTGACCTTGGGTGCATATTAAAGGTCACATGAATTAAAGATTATTGGTGAAGGTCCCAAGTCTCTACGACTTCCGGATCTGGAAATATAATTTTTCAAGAGGAATAACTCCTTATAAGGGTTAATAACAAAATGATTGTATATGTTCATTAACATTGCCATCTGTTCCTGTACATGTTGCCGTTTTCAAATCAATTCTATCTCTTATACTTTTTGAGAAAAATGCAAGGAAAGAAATTGTTTCAAGGGGATATAACTCTCATAGGGGACAATGAAATCCTATTCAACCTCATATGGTAATAAATCATGATGAGATCTACCTATTGTCCAAATAATGTCATGATATCTTTAAAAACAACGAGGGGGTGCCATGTTGAAAAAAATCAATAAAAGGGAGATAACTTCTAAAGAGGATGATGAAATCCTTAACAGGGTCATTTGGTAAAACTGCATGATGAGGTCTATCAATGGTCCATATTTGGTCTTGGTAACTTTAACAGAAGGAAGGGGCGGGCATGTCAAAAAAATGTTGGAAGAAAAAAAAGAAAAAAAAGAAAAAAAAAAACATTAGAAAAACAATAAGGTCTTTCCCATGTAGGGGAAAGACCTTAAAAACACATTAGAACTAGTATCTCAATTGTTTGTAAAACAATTGAAAGGTCTTTCCTGTAAAAGTGATGTTTTCGTATTGTACTTTGTACGACCTTTCGTTTGATATACGACAAGCACACCTTCTGAAACTTTTCGCTTTTTATACTTAATGACCTCATCCGTCTACATTTTTGAGATCGGAATTATGATATATGGAACAGAGTAGATGAGCTTTCGTTTGATATGCGACAACACCATGTTCTTGAAAGTTTGATTTTTGCACTTAATAACCCTATCCAACAAATTTTTGGAGGTCGGGAATTTGATATTTCAAATGTACACATCATGACCTTTCATTTGATATACAACAACCCTACCTTAAAAGAACATTTATTTTTTGCACTCAATGACCCCATCCAACCCATTTTTGGGAGACGTCAATTTGAAATTTGAAATGTACGCTTTATGTTCTTTCATTTGATATGCGACAACCTTACCATCTGAGAAATTTGAATGTTTGCACTAAATGACCCCACCCGTCCCCCTGGGATGAAAAGGGAGTTTAAAATTTTCATTTTTAAGTAGAGTACATTTAGACCTTCAATTTGATATATCAGATGACCCCATTTGACAAAGTGCAAAAAATGATGCAATATCAACTATATAAATAGAAGTTATGAAACTTACAAAGTCAATGCAAAACTTGAAAATTTCAAATTGAATTTTTGGCGTTTTTTTCCATTGAATGTTTTTGGTATTTGGTCAAACATATAACTATATTAACCTCTTCAATTTCTTAACATTTTAAGTGGTAAGCTGTTATTGATTCAGAAATACATGCCGCCGCTCGCAAAATTTCAAACTGGATTATCTCTAAAACGACAATAGATATCTCAAATCTGTTAAATGATAAATGATCTACAGTTGAAGGACAACATTATAGGAAAAGAATTGGGACATTTTCAAAGTTCACCAAGGTCACAATTAATCATCAAATATATGATGCAATACCAAACTTAAGAACCGGAAGTCGTAGAGACATGAGACTACCACTATTCAACTCAGGACCACTTGACCTTTCAAATATCACAAGGTCAAGGTCATAGTATACTGTGAAGGTCAAGGTGAAATTTCATCATGACCTGACATTGACCTCAAATTGAAGGTCTTGAATTACTGATCATCTTTGCAGTTTATAGTAGGTTGATATCTGCTACCTTTTAAAAGATATACACAAAATACTATACTTTTAAGAATCATCCCGTTGTAAATTTTGAACAGACAGTCGGACTTTTTTGGACTTATCATATAAAATATAGAGCTCGTCGAGAGGAACATTTTATACGCTGTATGTATGCAGCAAAGTCTTACCGTTTTCCTAATATGTAAGCTTGAAATTGCAGCGTAATTTTTTTTTGCACTCGGTGACCTTTGACCTTGGATGCATATTAAAGGTCACATGAATTAAAGATTATTGGTGAAGGTCCCAAGTCTCTACGACTTCCGGTTCTGGAAATGAAATTTTTCTAAAATTGTTTACAATTTTTCAATGGGAATAACTCCTTATAAGGGTTAATAACAAAATGATTGTATATGTTCATTAACATAACCATCTGTTCCTGTACATGTTGCCGTTTTCAAATCGATTCTATCTCTAGTACTTTTTGAGAAAAATGCAAAGGAAAGAAATTGTTTCAAGGGGATATAACTCTCATAAGGGACGATGAAATCCTATTCAGCCTCATATGGTAATACATAATGATGAGATGTACCTTTTGTCCAAATAAGGTAATGATATCTGTAAAAACAACGAGGGGGGGGGGCATGTGGAAAAAAATCAATAAAAGGGAGATAACTTCTTAAGGGGATGATGAAATCCTACAAAAGTTCATCAGGTAACAGTTCATGATGAGGTCTATCGATGGTTTAAATTTGGTTTTGATAACTCCAATAGAAGCGGTAGGAGGGCGTGCCAAACAAATGCTGGAAGAAAAAAAAAAAGAAAAAAAAAAAACACTAGTATCTCAATTGTTTGTAAAACAATTGAAAGGTCTTTCCTGTAAAAGTGATGTTTTCGTAATGTACTTTGTATGAAAATTTTGTTTGATATACGACAAGCATACCTTCTGAAACTTTTCGCTTTTTACACTTAATGACCTCATCCGCCTACATTTTTGAGATCGGAAGTATGATATATGTAACACAGGGTAGATGAGCTTTCATTTGATATGCAACAACTCTATGTTCTAGAAAGTTTGATTTTTGCACTTAATAACCCTATCCAACTAATTTTTGAGGTCGGAAATATGATATTTCAAATGTACACATCATGACCTTTCATTTGATATACAACAACCCTACCTTAAAAGAACATTTATTTTTTGCACTCAATGACCCCATCCAACCCAGTTTTGGGAGACGTCAATTTGAAATTTGAAATGTACGCTTTATGTTCTTTCATTTGATATGCGACAACCTTACCATGTGAGAAATTTGAATGTTTGCACTAAATGACCCCACCCGTCCCCCGGGATGAAAAGGGGGTTTAAAATTTTCATTTTTAAGTAGAGTTTATTAAGATCTTCAATTTGATATATCAGATGACCCCATTTGACAAAGTGCAAATAATGATGCAATATCAACTATATAAATAGAAGTTATGAAACTTACAAAGTCAATGCAAAACTTGAAAATTTCAAATTGATTTTTTGGTGTTTTTTTCCATGGAATGTTTTTGGTATTTGGTCAAACATATAACTATGTCAACTTCTTCAATTTCTAAATCATTTTAAGTGGTAAGCTGTTGTTGATTCAGAAATACATGCCGCCGCTCGCAAAATTTCAAACTGCATTATCTCTAAAACGACAATAGATATCTCAAATCTGTTAAATGGTAAATGATCTACAGTTGAAGGACAACATTATAAAACAAAAATATGGACAATTTCAAAGTTCACCAAGGTCACAATTAATCATCAAATATATGATGCAATACCAAACTTGAGAACCGGAAGTCGTAGAGACATGGAATTACCACCATTCAACTCAGGACCACTTGACCTTTCAAATATCACAAGGTCAAGGTCATAGTATAATGTCAAGGTCAAGGTGAAATTTCATCATGACCTGACATTGACCTTAAATTGAAGGTCTTGAACTACTGATCAGCTTTGCAGTTTATAGTAGGTTGATATCTGTTACCTTTAAAAAGATATACACACAATACTATACTTTTAAGAATCATCCCGTTGTAACTTTTGAACAGACAGTCGGACTCTTTTGAGCTCAGTGTATAAAATGTAGAGCTCGTCGAGAGGAACATTTTATACGCTGTAAGTATGCAGCAAACTCTTGTCGTTTTCTTAATATGAAAGCTTGAAATTGCGGCGTAATTTTTTTTTGCACTCTGTGACCTTTGACCTTGGGTGCAAATTAAAGGTCACATGAACTTAAGATTATCGGTGTTGGTCCCATGTCTTTACGACTTCCGGTTCTCGAGATACAATTTTTCAAAAATTAAGAATATTTTTTCAAGGGAAATAACTCCTTATAAGGGTTAACAATAAAATGATTGTATATGTTAATTAACATTGCCATCTGGTCTTGTACATGTTGCCGTTTTCAAATGGATTCTATCTTGAATACTTTTTGAGAAAAATGTAAAAGAAAGAAATTGCTTCAAGGGGACATAACTCTCATAGGGAATGATGAAATCCTTAGCAGCCTCTTATGGTAACACATCATGATGAGATCTAACTATTGTACAAATAAGGTCATGATATCTTCAAAAGCAACGAGGGGGGCCATGTCGAAAAAAAACAATAAAAGGGAGATAACTTCTAAAGGGGATGATGAAATCCTACACAGCCTCATCTGGTAATACTTCATGATGAGGTCTACCGATGGTCCATATTTGGTCTTGATAACTCCAATAGAAACGAGGGGAGGCCATGTTAAACAAATGCTGGATGAAAAAAAAAAAAAAAAAAAAAAAAAAAAAAAAAACATGAGAAAAACAATAAGGTCTTTCCTCGCGGTCTTTCCTGTAAAAGTGATGTTTTCGTAATGTACTTTGTACGACCTTTCGTTTGATATACGACAAGCATACCGTCTGAAACTTTTCACTTTTCACACTTAATGACCTCATCAGCCTACATTTTTGAGATCGGAAGTATGATGTATGTAACACAGGATAGATGAGCTTTCATTTGATATGCGACAACACCATGTTCTAGACAGTTTGATTTTTGCACTTAATTACCCCATCCAACTAATTTTTGGAGGTCGGGAATTTGATATTTTAAATGTACACATCATAACCTTTTATTTGATATACAACAACCCTACCTTAAAAGAACATTTATTTTTTGCACTCAATGACCCCATCCAACCCATTTTTGTAAGACGTCAATTTGAAATTTGAAATGTACGCTTTATGTTCTTTCATTTGATATGCGACAACCTTACCATCTGAGAAATTTGAATGTTTGCACTCAATGACCCCACCCATCCCCCTAGGATGAAAATGGGATTTAAAATTATAATTTTCATTTTTAAGTAGAGTTTATTGAGACCTTCAATTTGATATATCAGATGACCCCATTTGACAAAGTGCAAATAATGATGCAATATCAACTATATAAATAGAAGTTATGAAACTTACAAAGTCAATGCAAAACTTGAAAATTTCAAATTGATTTTTTGGTGTTTTTTTCCATGGAATGATTTTGGTATTTGGTCAAACATATAACTATGTCAACCTCTTCAATTTCTAAAACATTTCAAGTGGTAAGCTCTTGATGATTCAGAAATACATGCCTCCGCTCGCAAAACTTCAAACTGCATTATCTCTAAAACGACAATAGGTATCTCAAATCTGTTAAATGATAAATGATCTACGGTTGAAGGACAACATTATAGAAAAAGAATTGGGACAATTTCAAAGTTCACCAAGGTCACAATTAATCATCAAATATATGATGCAATACAAAACTTGAGAACCGGAAGTCGTAGAGATATGGGATTATCACCATTCAACTCAGGACCACTTGACCTTTCAAATATCACAAGGTCAAGGTCATAGTATAATGTGAAGGTCAAGGTGAAATTTCATCATGACCTGACATTGACCTCAAATTGAAGGTCTTGAATTACTGATCATCTTTGCAGTTTATAGTAGGTTGATATCTGTTACCTTTAAAAAGATATACACACAATACTATACTTTTAATAATCATCCCGTCGTAACTTTTGAACAGACAGTCGGACACTTTTGGGCACAGTGTATAAAATGTAGAGCTCATAGAGAGGAACATTTTATACGCTGTAAGTATGCAGCAAACTCTTATCGTTTTCTTAATATGCAAGCTTGAAATTGCAGCGTAATTTTTTTTTGCACTTGGTGACCTTTGACCTTGGGTGCAAATAAAAGGTCACATGAACTTAAGATTATTGGTGTAGGTCCCAAGTCTTTACGACTTCCGGTTCTCGAGATACAATTTTTCAAAAATTGGGTATATTTTTTCAAGGGAAATAACTCCTTATAAGGGTTAACAACAAAATGATTGTATATGTTCATTATCATTGCCATCTGGTCTTGTACATGTTTCCGTTTTCAAATCAATTCTATCTTGAATACTTTTTGAGAAACATGTAAAAGAAAGAAATTGCTTCAAGGGGACGTAACTCTCATAGGGAATAATGAAATCCTTAGCAGCCTCATATGGTAACACATCATGATGAGATCTAACTGTTGTCCAAATAAGGTCATGATATCTTTAAAAACAACGAGGGGGGGCCATGTCGAAAAAAACCAATAAAAGGGAGATAACTTCTAAAGGGGATGATGAAATCCTACACAGCCTCATCTGGTAATACTTCATGATGAGTTCTACCGATGGTCCATATTTGGTCTTGATTACTCCAATAGAAACGAGGGGAGGCCATGTCAAACAAATGCTGGATGAAAAAAAAAAAAACAGGAGAAAAACAATAAGGTCTTTCCTCGCGGAGAGGAAAGACCTTAAGAAAAAAATAAGGTCTTTCCTCACGTAGGGGAAAGACCTTAAAAACATTAGAAAAACAATAAGGTCTTTCCCATGTAGGGGAAAGACCTTAACAATAAGGTCTTTCCCATGTAGGGGAAAGACCTTAAAAAACATTAGAAAAACAATAAGGTCTTTCCTCGCGGAGAGGAAAGACCTTAAAAAATAAATATAGGATTTGAAACCCGGGTTTATTTTCAATGTATTAAACAGTTTAAGACGAAAGAAATATATTCTTTTGTTCCATCCTACAAAGTGTTGCATTTGTGGGACCGTTTATGACGTGATTTGTAACTTTTATGATGACATGCGTTACATCTTTATCAAGAAAAATATTTCTAGTGTTCCGTGAGATACAAGAGGGAACGCCATTTACCATCTGATTTAAGTATTGTCCATCACAAAGTCGTGTCACCTGCTACTTCGTCAATATAAATCTGAAAGCAAGCGTTATGTGTATCGGAAAGCAAGCGTAACCGTCGACTGAATCGGAAAGGAAGCGTTCCGAATATACACCATGAATATCCTCCTCTTCTGTAATGTCCAGGACACCACGATAATCCAAAAGATGCGAACAGATCATAGTATTCGTTAGCAACATTATTTCATAACTACATCCAATGATGTTTTAACGCGTTACATGATGTTTCAACGCGTAAAACGATGTATTATCGCGTTAAACGATGTTTTATCGCGTTAAACGATGTTTTATCGCGTTAAACAATGTTTTATCGCGTTAAACGATGTTTTAACGCGTTAAATGATATTTTAACGTGTTAAATGATGTTTTTAAGCGTTAAAGGATGTTTTAACGCGTTAAATGATGTTTTAGTTTTATCGCGCTAAACGATGTTTTATCGCGTTCAACGATGTTTTAACGCGTTAAATGATGTTTTAACGCGTTAAATGATGTTTTAACGCGTTAAATGATATTTTAACGCGTTAAATGATGTTTTAACGCGTTAAATGATGTTTTAACGCGTTAAGCGATGTTTTATCGCGTTAAATGATGTTTTATACGGAAGCGTATATTACCCTCGTTTTAATACTTATAATCCAAGATGGCGATATAACTTTTAGCGAGAAAATGCTTTATTTCTCATTACTGCGATTTATTTTTTTCGACAAAATGCCTAACAAGGCATTTAGGCGCTTTGTTTTTTATCGCCTTAAAAATAAATCGTCTTAAATAATGCGACATATTTTCAAAACGAGAAAAAAAAATTACGATTAATTTATAAGTCAATAAAAATATCATGCAATAATAATAAATTGCCTTTTTTTTCTTATTACTGCGATTTATTTTTTTCGACAAAATGCCTAACAAGGCATTTAGCCGATTTGTTTTTTATCGCCATAAAAATAAATCGTTTTAAATAACGCGACAAATTATCAAAACGAGAAACAATTTTACGATTAATTTATAAGTCAATAAAAATATCATGCAATAATAATAAATTGCCTTTTTTTCTTCGATATATTGTTTTATAAAGCAACACATTGTTTTAAATTAAGGCGAGCAACGGGAAAGTTTACAGCTAAATCGAGATAAATGTGGCACGATTTTAACCTGTTCATTTTCATTTTGACTTTGGAAGGATCAGGTCGCCATCACATTTGAGCATTTTATTTCAAGCAAATCGAGGTAAGATAAGAAACAATTTATTAAATGATATCTCGCCGCGATATAGCCTTGTTGTGCTCATGTGGCGTTAAACAAACAACAATCAATCAATCAATCATTAAGTTATTGTTGTAAAAAAACTTCTATAAAAAGGCTTTTCCACGTGTCTGCCGTAGTATACACACGTTAGGGGAATTTTGTTTTTGATGCAAAAAAAAACACAACCCTTTTTCTCCAGCTGTGAAAGTAAAATGGTCGCCTCATAAAATAATCAGGTTTAACTATAAATTAACATAGGGTGTCACGAAATTTACGTTGGAGAGAGCCAGTCGAGTTCTGATTTTTTTAATTCACAGTTGCGGCAAAATAAGATCCTTTGATGTTTTAATACTGAGTCACTACGAGTTCATTTGAACTATATAGACCCCCTCCCCCTATATAAAGTTCCAATGACTGTTCTTGTGACTCTTGTTACTTCGAAGTGTTCAGCGAGAAAAAAAATCTCGTGCAGTACTGAAAAAATGACGGGGCAGATTAATTATAATTGTTCGGTTAATATAAAAAAGAAGATGTGGTGTAATTGCCAATGAGACAACTCTTCACAAGAGACCAAATGACACAGAAATTAACAACTATTATAGGTCACCGTACGGCCTTTAACAATGGGCAAAGCCCCTACCGCAATGTTTTTGTGTGTGCAATAAACAGTACAAAGACGACAAATTTTGTCAACTGTTTTCTGTTCTTTAGTCAGGTTGTTGTCTCTTTAGCACATTCCCAATTTCCATTCTCAAATTTAGTAAACAAAAATTTCCCTCTATGATCTATCCTTATTTTCCATATTTTTTTTTACAATAAATACTGACATGACGTATTGTTAACTTCGTATTAAAAATAAGCTGTTTTAGTCCGCCATACCAGGAATAAATAAATGACTGTCTAATCATGTTGAACATTACAGCCATCGGATTTGACTATGTACGTTCAATCAAAAACTTTGATTACCTTTCTTGCTAGCTGAAGCGTAAC
Source organism: Mytilus galloprovincialis (assembly GCF_965363235.1). Lineage (NCBI taxonomy): Eukaryota > Metazoa > Mollusca > Bivalvia > Mytilida > Mytilidae > Mytilus > Mytilus galloprovincialis. The sequence goes on from NC_134847.1 coordinate 5,394,320, forward strand.
ATCGTTCTTAGGTTTACCTTTACTACCCTAATTTGAGAGTGGACTAATCAATTTATCGTCTTTTGGACTAAACTACTTCAAAATAAGGGTAATAAAGGTAAACCTTATAAGCTAATAACGACTTTACGCTTCAGCTAGCAAGGTTGCTAACAAAAGATTTTGTTTGAACCTGTACATACTCAAGTCCGATTGCTGTAATGTCTGTATTATAAGCTAGTTTAAAAAATGAGGGAAATTTGATGTCACACGCCAAGCTGACAAACTATGGCACTTTATAATGTGATTAAATGTTTTGATCTGTTCTTGTATTTTACAGGTCAGCTTAGAGATCCCTTGCAATTACTGTAAGTATAATATGTGTATGAACAGAGATGTGGTAACGTTATATCATCGTATATGGCAAGCAGTTCTCGTCAAAACTATGTTTAAAACATTTTTCGAAAAATTAACACACTGAGAATTAAAAAAAACCACAGATTAAAAAACCTGAAAACACACACTAAGAATAAAAACATACACATTGAGATATCAAAAAGACGCACTGAGATTACAAAAATATAAATAACACACAGTGAGCTTTGAAAATTACACACTGAGACTTCAAAAATTACACAATGAGATTTATGTACATGTTGTGTGCAAGTTGTAAAAAGTAAAATAACAAAAAATCCGAATTCCAAGGACAATTCTAAAGAGAAAGTCCTTATTATCACATGGCAAAAACAAGGGGATGGCTCAAACACATCAAACGAATGGAGAGCAACTGTCATATTCCTGACTTGGTACAGGCATTTTATAATGTAAAAAATTGTGGATTAAACCTGTTTTTAAAGTTTTAAATACATACAGATGCATTAGAACTCTCGAGTTTCCTAATAATGTCAATTAAAGATACAGGAGATTTAGGGAAATTCTTCACATCTTTACTAATCGTAACTTAAACAGACCTTGGACTGCTGATGACATAAACTTAATCGAAATAACAATTTGAGCCATGAACTCAGGCTACAAATTAAAAGCGAGTTCTGTCTCCTAGTTGTTTAAGATTGTAATAGATACAGATTAGATATGCAAATTAGATCTGTGCGCAGAAAAAGTGCGCACAAATCTCATTGTGTAATTTTCAATTCTCAGGATGTGTTTTTCAGTTTATTTCATCTCAGTGTTTTTCTTTCTAATTCTCAGTGTGTAAATTTTTCGAAAAATGGTTTAAACATACTGAGTTTTGACGTGAACGGCTTGCAATAAACGTGGCAATTATGGGTATCCCATACCTTGTTTCCATATCAAACGTGGAATATTAGTAAAATTAATTAACATGAAAAATATACATAATTAATTTATCAATATCTAAAATTGGTGAATGTTGCATACTCATTTCTGAGTAATTTACCTTTGAACCATGGTCTCCAATCATTGGAGTTTTTTAACATAAAGTGTCTTGAAACTTTATGTGAGTCACTGAGTGGCTTGATATATATTTCAGTGCAGATATCTAGCTTCTACTTCTTTTAAAAACAGCGACAAAAAGACTCAAGTCAACATCATTGGAGGTTTTATTATGTTATATTTTCCATTTGTAAACTCAGTTAAAATGTCAAAACATATCTATAACTTTTGAAGCTATTGATACATTTTAATTTTGTTTTAATTTATAAAATGGCAAATATAACAAAACAACGCTCTTCGGTCTTCACCTGAGCACTCGTACATATAGAATAAAAGTATATTAGATTCTTGAAAAAATAAGTATGACATTTATAAAATATAGGTGTTTGCAATAATTCACTTGTTTAATATTTTCAGCTAGTCTATTAGACCTTCCTGAAGAATTAGTGATAATGGTACTTAGTTATATTCCTGTGTCGGAGTTACTTTATACAGTCTGTAAAATATGCAGAGGTCTAAAGGATGTTGTGCGAAAAATGCAAAGCTTGTGGACTATTGTAGAATTTGACGATTCCTATACTATAGACATTGCAATGATGGAAATGATCGTGAAAAATAATCAGCTTGTATGTCTCAATCTAAGTAACCAAAATATTACTTTTGGGTCACACAGATTTACCAAATTGATGCTAAAGCTTACTCCTACTATTCAAGAATTGTATGTAGCAGAAACACCGCTAAACAATCTTGCATTTGTAATGTCCTTGCGAAATTTAACCACCCTTGATATAAGTGGGACATCAATAAATGATAACCAAGTAGTAATATTGTCACATGCTTCACAACTGAGACACCTTTATATTTCATTCACTAAGGTTACTGCTGCAACCATTGCAGATTTGTCTCGAAATTTCAAATTTCTTGTCATTTTTGATGCATGCCAAATTTATTTTATGTTTACTGATATTTGTTTGATTGTATCATCATGTGAGCAACTTAGATTTTTACATGTTTCATTCTTTTCACAGTTTGACATAGATCAAGCTGTTCAGTATGTAAATCAACAGCTTTCAATTGAAAGACAATTGAAGCTGACTGTATTCTAAGTTATATATTGTCGCATATATAGGGTATGAACTTTAAGTTTATATATGTACAGTGTATAGACATATTTTGACAACAAATAAGTAAAACTACGCCACTACTCGGTTCAAGTAGAAAAATATGTTTTTTATGACGTTTTTAGACACATATCTTCTTGCACCAGTTGATACAAGTTTATCTTTTAAAACCCTATGTTCTTACTTCAAATCCTAGCATTTAGTGCTGGTCGTTTTGTCCTAAAACTGCAAATATAGATACTTGAATGGTTCAAACAATATTTTTATGTTTACCAAAATACTAAAATCATATGATATGAATCAAATATCATTTTTTGCATTTATATTTTTTTTTAATTGTCGAAGTTCAAATTATTTGAAAATATTTTTTTATGGGTATTTATCTGTGGTCACTACGATAAAGATATATATGTGTATAGTGCATATATCTTAAATGTGTTGCATCAAATTTGGAGAGAGGAAATCTCTTTTTTTTTTAATTTTATTAACAAAAATGCATTGTTTGAAAGAATTCACGGCAATTTTTGAAAGCGTGAAATAAATTATGAAAGTGCTGCTCAGAGTAGGATTGGGAATGATAATCTAAAATTCAGATTTTCAAGATATTGTTTCTCCTTTATTAGTTACAACTGCATTTACTGGTAGTATTAAACTTCAGGGATTTTTTCTATATGTTTGTAAGATGTATGTAGATATGTTTGCTGAATTTGTAAATAAACCAAAAAGGTAACTTCCATGTTCGTTGGCTCATATTTTGTTTTCTGCAAAAAAAGTTGTGAATTTGCGAGATCTGCAACATATTCAGAAAATAGTAATGTAGAAGGAACTGATAAATTAACAAGGTCATAACGAAAGTATTTAAGTACGTGCAGTTGCGTCAACAAAAAGTCATCATGAAATGTACAATACAATATGAACCCCTAATTTAAATAGAATGAAAAGTTGAACTTAAAACTGGCTTTATTCTCAATCTGTGACCTCCAACATGCTTGCCTCATTATAAGCATGTTTTAGTTACGATTTTGCTTTTGAAGTATATAACCGTTTACTTTTTTTTTCAGAACATATTATAAAATGGCTGACACTGTAAATCCTTTGCGTTACCCAGGTGACACTGCTTCAACGGATGAGTTAGTTGCTTATTATTTTACTTCTTCATATACGGCTAAAGAAATAGCTGGATTTTTACTTTTCGTTCATAATAAATTTGTTAGTGTTAAGACAGTCTACAGAATGATGAAAAGACTTCGACTGAGAAGATATGGTGCAGAGAGTCCATTGATTAATATCGTTCAAAAGATAATTCAACTGCACAAACAAGGATACTCTAATATTGGATATAGAGCAATGTGGAAAATACTTAATTCTTGCTGTGGCATCAATGCTACTCAGGAAACGGTGAGAATTGCACTGAAAGCTATACATTATGATGGTGTAGTTGCAAGATCTCGACGTCGACTTGTGCGAAGAAGATATTGTAATCTAGGACCAAATTTTTGTATTCACATAGATGGATATGATAAACTCAAACCCTTTGGAATATCAGTGCATGGAGCAATCGATGGCTTTTCTCGAAAAATCATTTGGCTAACTGCAAGTCATACGAATAAAAACCCACGTAATGTTGCGCTTAATTTTGTAGAATTCCTTAGACAATCCAAGCGTGTTCCACGATTGGTTCGGTCAGATGCTGGTACGGAGAACGTTATTATAAGGTCGATACAAATAGCGTTACGTGCAGTTCACAATGATAACATGTCAGGGTACAGAAGTTTTTCTGAGGGGCGATCAACTGGGAATCAAAGGATTGAGATGCTGTGGAGTTTTCTGTGTCCTTACTTCACCACATTCTGTAGAAATATGTTTAAAGACATGATAGATAACGGAGAGCTCAATAACACAAATCCAGTTCATCTAGAGTGTGTACGTTTTTGTTTCCTGCCAGTTATACAACAACATTTAGATATTTTCAAAAATATGTGGAATAGTCATAGAATTCGGTCACAACGTCAAGTTGATCAAAACTATGGCGTCCCGGATGTTATGTACAACCAGCCACTACTTTATGACGCTGTCGACTATTCCTATGACATACCATGTGACGAAAGTATCTTTGATGACATTACTAGGCTCTACACCAAACCAATGCTGCCCAGAGGCTGTTCAGAAGAGTTCTGTCAATTCATCCAGCAAATTACAAATGTGAATCTGGATGATTTCAACGTCGTGGACACACCACAGGAAGCAAAAACACTATTTTGTATGCTTACTTCTGTTCTCCCTTGAGATACGAATCATAAACCTTTACTATTTTGAAAAAAAAGTGTTTATGAAAGCTGTGTTTTGCTAGGTTTTTGATTATTGATTTTAGTTTATTTCTCATCAACGTGTGAAAATGTTCGAGATATATATGAATTCATGGGTATCGACTTTTATTATTCTATCAGAAATCAGTTTATTTTGGAAAATTGTTAACCAACCCACATTTCTGTTTTTAATAGTGAAGAATTAAGTAAACTTATATTATCGTTATGAAAATTATTTGTTATTTGCCGCTGTAAGTAAAACAGCAATCAATTTAATAAAGACATATAAATATATAACAAAACAGTTATCGTTATGCCACAGACCGTGATGACGACAGCCTAATACATTCCATAATGTACAAATTGTTATATAATTAAACAATATACTAGGTGTCTAAATCGCTCATTCGATGAATCTCTGTTATTGGGCTGTGAAATTGAGGCCAAGATAAGGTCACACTTTAACGATTTCCGGTAATCTAACTTTACTCATAGGAGCCTGAATCGCTAACCTGGTTTTAATAGCTATATATATACAATTTGCAGGAATTGACCGAAAAGCAACAAGAGTGGACACACTTATATTTCTCGCCTGTTCTAATATTCTCATTTTAATTTATGTTGATAATACAAAAAAGATTTTTTTCTTCAAGCATTACTTTAAATTAACATGTAAGTGATAAATGTAATGCATTAAAGTCGAACTAAACCCTTTCACACAGACATGTAGGCTTTACAATCATTCCTAACATCGAATTCCGTTAGCATATTGCTAAAATTTTCTCAGAAACAAACCTCATAGAAAAAAATGAACCATGAAATGATGTCAAGGTAAAATGACACATGCCGGACAGATTGGTACACCCTACAATTATTAAATACGCCATACATAGTTTGACTATCCTAAAGTATCTGAAAAACAGACCAATTCAAAGAAATCCAACATTGGCATATGAACCATGAACGTAAGGTAAAAGTTCGACGAAACAAAAATATTAATTTTAAATTACCCATTTAGGTTGCAAAATCCCGGCAATTTTCCCAGGAGTAACGAGAGTTATTGCCTGTTTTATATATACTAACAGCATTACATTTTTATCCTATTAAGTATGCAAAAACAGCGTTAAAAATACACAATTCCAATACTTGAAATTCAGCTGATTGGTTGATCTGTCGTGATCCCAAAGATTCACAAAGATACATATAAATACATTTCCTCCGCTGAAATGTAACTCCTCAGTGAAGCTATTGTAAAGGTAATATATTAATGTTGACGTAATCTTCAATATCAAATGACGCTGAAACTGTATACCAAGAGAAGAGAAGACAATGAAATGGTTAAAAAAACATGAATGAGACTTCGTAGACTTGAACCATTGTGCACCTCTTATTGGATCTGCTTATCCTTCCGGAGCACCTGAGATCACCCCCAGTTTTTGGTGGGGTTCGTGTGTCTCAATCTTTATTTTTCTATGTTGTGTTAAGTGTTGTTTGTCTGTTTGTCTGTGTCTGCTTCTTTTTTAACCATGGCTTTGTCAGGTTTTTTTTTTTTTTAATTAATTATGAGATTCAACGTCCCTTTGGTATCTTTTGCCACTCTTTTTCTTATTTCGTTTTAGTTCAATATAATTTTTGGGATTTCTATTTAAAAAACATGGACTTTGCCATTGCCTAAAAATGAGGGTACCAATGTTGTATCCGCAACTTCTCCTGAACCACTTAATATTATTTGATAAAACTTTCTCAGATTCTTCATGATGTAATGCTATTGAGCACCTCCTATTTTGTTTTTGCTCAAAATAATTTTTGGGTTTTCCCCTGCAAAACCATAGACTTTTCAATTGTCCAAAAAACAATCAATACCCAGGGATTCTTACATAAGGTGTAATTAAGAGTAAAATTCAAACCGGAAAGTCCCTAATCAAATAGCAAAATAATAAGCTAAAACACATTAAATGAATGGATACCTCCTGTCATATTCCTGAATTGGTACAGGCATTTTCTTATGTAGAAAATGGTGTGAACTAAACCTGGTTTTATAGCTTGCTTAACCTCCCACTTGTATGACAGTCGCATGAAATTACATTATATTGATAACGATGTGTGATCAAAACAAACAGAGATAAAAAGGATCAATGCAGGACTGAGGTTTTTAAATCATATTCAATGTATACACAAGTAATCTCTTTTGTGGTTTGACACAACCCCACATTTAAAATGTAATTTGTCAACCTCAGCGTCCTGAATATACCTTTTCGTAACATGTCTGTTATTAAAATCAAAAAGTTAAAAAACTTCTTCAGCTATCTGGTGGTAAGTATAGAAATATTAAAAAAAAAATGTGACGTAGAACATAGTTTAATCTACGTTTCAATTTGTGATCATAAAATATATTATTTCGGTATCTCTGGGAAGTTTTTAAAAAAAAATTCATAACCGAAATTTCATAACTAAAAATATGAAATTCGAAAGTTGCAACATCGATGATAAATACATGTTTATGCCGTAGCTATCTACATTCTAAAATATGTAACACAGTATGATTAGCATTTCATTATGTTATATTGATTAATGAAGAATATATTCCAAATGAAATTACATAAAAAAATATTTGTTTACAGAGCATTATTGCTATTAAAATTTAATTGTTTATTCACATGATCTACATATGCTAATTCTTAAAATCATTTAATAATGTTTAGCTGATGTTAAACGATTTATTGCATGGCACTAAATAAAGGGTAATTTTATTTTTCTTAATTTGCCACCATTTAGTGCCACTGATAAATTGTTTACTGCATTCTTCTTCTTTTAAGTTTTCTTCTTTTCTAGAAGCTATTAGAAGAGGGGAAATGTAATTTAATATATAACACCTCAATATATTCTATTTTTTATAATTAACTTTTCTTTTGTGCCAATAACAGTTACTGTATTAGTTGTTGTTTCTCTCTTTGCGTATTTCTTTTCCATAGACTTCTAACTGACTAATATGAAAGTATTTTCTTTTTCTATATAAATTCAGAGTTACTGATGTTTTTTGTGTTTGTCTATATAAACTATTTTCTCAAATTGTTTTTCCTTTATTTTAACATACCAGTAGAAAATGGAGGGACATGTAGTAAATAGATATAAGAAAATGTGGTATGAGTGCCAGTGAGAGAACTCTCATTCATATTGTGTAACAGTAAACTATTATAGATCAAAGTGCGATCTTCAACACAACTGAAAGCAAGGTAAAATGGGCAACAAAAAGACTAGTGTAAAACCATTTAAACCGGAAAAAACAACAGTCTAATCTAAATTACAAAACATGAAATGAGAAATATCAATGGACCACATCAACAAACGACAACCACTGAACAACATGCTTCTAACTTGAGACGGATGCCAACAAACAGATGCAGCAAGTTTAAACGTTGTTATAGGTACAGACCTTCATCCTTACCTGAAACAATGATGTAACATCACAACATAGAAAGACACACTATAAAGTGTCAACTGAAATGGATTCCCTCAATTAAAAAAACATATAAACTAGGGAATATACACTCAATGTTCATTTGACAACATCGGACCCAATGCCTTCCCCAATAATCTCAACAAGATGTATCGCCCAAAATAGTATTAAGATCTTCATTTAAAGGAGTGCCAAATACATCCAAACCATTTTTCGGTATTTAGTATCAGTTGTTAGAAATGTACTGACAGAACAAAACAAGAATTTGATATAATTAAAACAGTTTTGTGTCTGTGTTCATCCATTTCGTGATACTAAGATAGAAAAAATAAAAAAAAAACAACGTTAAACAAAAAATCAAAGGATGAATACTATATTATAACCAAATAATGACATTCTTAAAATGTGAAGCCGAAAAAGTGCGATTTGCACCATTATCTAATCATGAAAACGTGATTATATTTACAAATGAGCTATTCTTTGGTTACATCTTCTGACATCAGACTCGGACTTCTTTTAAAGTAAAGGGGCAGGGTTGAGATCGCATCAACATGTTTAACCACGCCGCATTTTTGCGCCTGTCCCAAGTCAGGAGCCTCTGGTCTTGTATTTTTTTTTAAATTTTAGTTCCTTGTGTACAATTTAGAAATTAGAATGTCGTTCAATATCACTGAACTAGTATATATTTGTTTAGGGGCCAGCTGAAGGACGCCTCCGGTTGCGGGAACTTCTCGTTACATTGAAGACCTGTTGGTGACCTTCTGCTGTAGTGTTTTCTATGGTCGGGTTGTTGTCTCTTTGATACATTCCCCATTTCCATTCTCAATTTTATTAGATAAAGACAACAGTAGCAAACTGCTGTTCGAAAGCCAAAAAATCGATTGAGAAAAAAGTCCGTGTTTCAAACTTAAACCGAGGGAAACATATCAACTATAAAGAAGAAAAAACCGAAACAGTAAAGTGCAACAAATAAACAAACGTCAATGTAAGATACAGATACAACTAACAAATAACATCTATCATTTTCGTGACTTGGTACAGGACATTTTAGGAAAACATGTTGGATCGATTCTGATTTTAAGGCTAGCCAAACCTCACGCTTTTGAGCAATGTTTAATATAATACTTTAAGAACAAAACTACATAACAAGCCTACAGATTAATCAAATGTAATTAAGAACGTGTTGATAGACTTTTTAATGAATATTGTATATTTTACCGCTGTTAGAAATGTTATCCGCTACTTCAAAAGAATTGACGGCAGTAAAAATTAAAGCAAAAAACGGCCTCTTACACAGGGCCTTGATCCAGACCAAACAGCAAGCTATGAGGGACCCAAAATTATTAGTGTACACAATTCATTATACGAACAGGACACAATCAACGATCTAATTTGGTATAGCTAAACGGAAAAAATACATATGAACCACATCAACAAACGATAACTGCTGAACGACAAACCCCTGAATCAATTAGGACAGGTGCATAAACATGCAGCGGCTATGGATAGTTTTGTTTCGCCAGCATACAATATAATTGCAGTTGTTCTTTGTACTTAAGCCTTACAACAAACATTTTTGATAGGAAATATAAGTAAGGTGGAAAGAAACTAATGAATTATTCTGTACAGGTACTTCTGCTGTAATATCGGAGCAAACCAATTTAGAATACATTTGTTTTATGCTGAAACAAATATTCTTACAGATATTTACACAGTGTGCCAGTAGTGTGGTGCTTATTGGTTTAAAAACAAGTTATATATACAGGTTAGACTGTAATTTTAAGAACAAATGTTGACATCTTTTTATAATATTTACAAAAAGAAGATGCGGGAAATGATCATGATTATATTTCCGGATGAGGGAAGCGGGAATATAAAAAAATGAAAAAATACGTTTGGTAAAAAATAGGTGCGGACGGGTCCGTCAAACAAGGAATTAAAACGGTTTGGCCAAAGTATAACGTTTTCACAACTACTGTCTTTTTGAAGAATTGAAAACAAATTCAATAGCTAAAATAAAATATTTTTCAATGAGTTTATCTAATAGACATCAATAGATATTTTGTTCCTCTTTTACCTGTTTTCCTGTATTTTTTTGCTTATCTTAAACTATTTTCCGGCTTCTTCTTTTCAGTTGTTGTTAAATAAAAAATCATATTATCAAACAAAAATAGTATCAAAAAAGTATTATTTATATAATAGCCATGATTGCTTTCAAAATATACTTTTTCCCTTATCTTCATCTGTACAAAACATTAATAAATTAGTGTTAACTCGTAAAAAGTTGCTTGAAGTAAATAGTAAATAAAAGATGATTTTGTTTTTGTATTTGCGTTACTTAAAAATATTTGTTTAAATATGAGTTCAACAAGCCAAAAACAAAAATCATATTTGAAGTCCTTCTTTATTTTTTTGCTTTTGTAGTTGTATATGTATAGTTAAAAAACTTTTTAAAAAATCAAAAAAATGAATGCTTTTAACTCTAACATTTTGGTTAATTTGTCGTCTTGTTTTCTTATTTCGTTAGCTATACATGAAATTGTATTCAGCTGATGATCAAAAATTTATTGCATGGCACTAAATGGATGGAATTTTTTTTCATAATTTGCCACCATTTAGTGCCAGTGATAAATTATCTACTGTTATCTTCTTCTTTTAATGTTTTCTTCTTTTCTGGTAGTTCGTAGATGATGAAATGTTGTTTGATATAACACCACAGGTTTTTTTTATTAAGTATTCATTGGTGCCAACAACAAGTAACGGATTTTTGATTTCTTCTTTCTTCTTTCTTTTTTCGTTCTAGATGATAACACATATTTCAATATAGGTCCTAACAATGGTGCTTATTTATATTTTATAATAAGCAATACCATTAGGGCTTATACTAAATTATACTTTAGTTCTTTGCTATTATCGTCTTCTTTGCTATTGATGAAAAATATAAAGAAGCAAATATATGAAAATACAGATATTCAAATCGTCTTTATCTTTGCTCAAAATTTCCAAAATCTCAAAATTTCGGTGTTCCTGCACTCATCCTAAAAAAAAGAAGTACATCAATAACATAAGTTTCTTCTTTGTTTTAGTTATTATTAATGTAGTTTAAACGTATCTTTTTATTGTGGAAAAAAGTGTTTGCAACTAAAATTGTTGTTAAAAATAATGTTGTTTATAGAATAAACACAACAAGTAAAATGAAATCAATACTTATATTACAACATTGTACCATATTTAAAATTTTATATGTTGATTTTATGTCTTCTATTTTCTTCGTCTTCGTCGGCTATCTGGTAGTTAATATAGAAATTTATTTTTTTTTAAATTACGTAGAACATAGTTTAATCTACGTTTCATTTTTGTGTTCATAAAAGTATTTTATTTCGATATCTCTGAGAAGTTTAGAAAAAATATTTATAACCGAAATTTCACATTTGAAAATATAGATATTCACAAAGTACAACCTCGGTGATAAAAACATGTTTATGCCGTAACCATCTACATTCTAAACTATAAACTACAGCATAATTAGCATGGCATTATGTTGTATTGATTAATAAAGAATATATCCAGAAAAAAAACCGAAAAAAAATCTATTTACAGAGCATTATAGCTCTCAAAATTAAATTCTTCTTTAACATGATCTATCAGTGCTGATTCTTTAGATCTTCTTTCCTCTTTATTTAGTTCTGTTGATTAATGAAATATATTTTCGAAAACAAAAAAAGCTCGCAAATCATTTCTTATCTACGGTGCTTAATTGTTTTTAAACATATATTTCTATTTACTGTAAACGTTTTCTTCTTCATGTTTTTTCCTAATTCTGTTTTGTTGATGAATACAATATATTTAAAAAAACCAAACATCTTTCAATAAGCAATTAAGTGCTTGAATATTCATTAAGTAAAAATTTCTTTTTCTGTAATCGTCTGTCTTTCTTTTAATCTTCCGTTTTTACCTGCTATGTTGATTAAGAAAACACATATTCTAAAAAACAAAATACCCGTAAAAATAAGTATAATCTACAGGACATTAAGGTTTTTAAAATGCCATTCTTTTTTAATTTAATCTTCAAGTTCTTTAAATCTTCTTCCTTCTTTGAACCGTTCTGTTGATGAATGAGATATATTTTAAAAATGAAATCAGCCAGTTAATATATTTTTTATAAGTTTTATTGTTTTTGAACATTATATTTCTTTTAACTGTAATCTTTTGTCTTTATGTTACTTCTTTATTCTGTTATGTTGAATAATAGACAAATGTATTCTAAAAAAAATAATTTCACAATTATATCCGTTTTAACTAATTACTGATTGATTGATTGTAGCTTAACGTCTAGTGGCAAATATTTCATGGATATTCATTACGACTTCTTTACTGTAATTGTAAGATATCTTCTCTACTGTAATCTTCTGTGTATTTTTATCAATCTTCTTTCTTCTGAATTCTGTTCTTTTGATAATAAGATATATTTTTAGACATAAAACAAGCCATTCAGTCATTTATTATCTACGATGTGTAATTGTTGTTAAAACAAATTGTTTTCTATGCCCTGATCTTTATCTGTAATAGAAAGACTGTTCAAACTTTAAATTGTCGATCTAAGATATCTTTTCAAACCAAGAAAAAAGGTGTACAGAAAAATGAGTATATCTATACGCCTAATATTCTTGTTAGAAAAATTTTTTTTTTTTTTCTTTTTCTGTTCTTCTGTTTTAGTTCTACAATATATTTTCAACAATGAAAAAAACAGTGCAAAATAAAACATATATCTTACCTTACCCCAAGTTTCTGATTAAGACTATGCTTTTCGTTGGTGTTTTTTTCTGTTTCTTGTTTCTTGTTCCAACCATCTTTGAGCCTCCTAATTATGCCAAGATGACACTCTGGTATCATGGACACTGGGTCCTACAGCCCCCATGATACAGACCTGTACACATACGAACTATAAAGTTTCCATACTCTACTGTTTAAAAACGATGTGTAATTGTTGTTAAAACAAATTGTTTTCTATGCCCTGATCTTTATCTGTAATAGAAAGACTGTTCAAACTTTAAATCGTCGATCTAAGATATCTTTTCAAACCAAGAAAAAAGGTGTACAGAAAAATGAGTATATCTATACGCCTAATATTCTTGTTAGAAAAAATTCTTTTTTTTTCTTTTTCTGTTCTTCTGTTTTAGTTCTACAATATATTTTCAACAATGAAAAAAAAAGTGCAAAATAAAACATATATCTTACCTTACCCCAAGTTTCTGATTAAGACTATGCTTTTCGTTGGTGTTTTTTTCTGTTTCTTGTTTCTATTGTCAGCTATTGATGAAAATAATAAAGTTTCATATTTGAAAACATGGTTATATTTACAAATAAGCTATAAGATAAAGGCAACAGTAGTATACAGCTGTTCAAAACAAATAAAATCGATTGAGCGAAAACAAAACCGTGTTACAATCTAAAAACGAGGGAAACACATCAGCTATCAAGGAAAACAACGAAACACTAAAATGCAACAAAAATTAAACGATAATCTAACACACACAGACACGAACTATATAATAACAATTGTCATTTTCGTGACTTGGTACAGAACATTTAAAAAAAATAGTGACTTGATTCTGGTTTTGTGGCTAGCCAAAACCTTGCGTGTTGATTGCAATGTTAACAAGTAATCCTGTGTTATCATGCTAACACAAAAGTCACCAAACGGATCCAATATCATTGTTCTGTGGTATCCATGATGCCAAATAATGTCTGTGTAATGTTCTATTTATATGAATAATTAAGATTTTGTTTTTACATTTCAGCCATTTCTATGGTAACGACACCCATTTTGGAAATTCAAAACTCAAAAGTCAAGTCCAGATATACCAGGCAACATTGTTTTAAGCTTCATCAAATTTTGGACATTTTTGAATTTTTTGACATTTTTGCTGTTTCCATAGCAACAGCGGCCATTTTGAGAAAAGTCTACATAAGCTAGGCAACATTTTTTATAAGTTTCATTACGTTTTAAGCATTTATTTTTTTATTTTTGCTGTTTCCATGGTTACGGCGGCTTCTTTGACCCCCGCTGCAATTGTTTTCCCTGCATACTTATATACCATCATTTACCATTTAATGTCTCTAGAAAAAAAAATATTGATGTTCTGGAATATTCTGTGAAAATTCACCCCCTTAAAATTATGCCAAGATATCTCACCTGAAATAAAATAAGTTCTATATTGGAACAGACATGTGTCTCTAAATATTCATAATAGGAAGGATAATTCCATCCACTTTTCAAACAGAAAAATATTTATATAATATACAAAAAATCGACCTCAACCATCTTTGAGCCTCCTAATTATGCGAAGATGACACCCTGGTATCATGGACACTGGGTCCTACAACCCCCATGATACAGACCTGTGTACATGTGATTCTTTTTTTCTTATTCTGTATTTTTTGGGATGCAAATAAATTCCCTCTCTCAAGCAGTTTCAAGTGTTTATATTGCAGAAAATTCAGTTCAATCTTTATCACAATGCTTAAATGATAAAGAGCTATAATTATTCAGTTTAAGATAATTTTTCCCTTTACAAAAGAATACAAAGTTGAACAACATCTTATTTATTAATAAAATCAAAAAGAAATTTAAATAAAATAAGTTTTGTAAGAAAAAGCAGACAAAATATCTCAAAATAAAGTTGTGACTTTTTTTCCTCTGACTTTTTATCCCTGATTTTTTTGTATGTGACTTTTTTCCTGTGATTTTTTTCCTTACATTCGTTTTTTCCCAATTTCAGTGTATGCTATATAAGAATGGGTACAGTTTTTAATGGCAAAAATGGCACACTCCTACCAAATAAAATCGAAGTTACCCCCCGTGGCCCCCAAAGACAGAAATCATACTACTATATATATATATATATATATATTCTCTTGTGCGCCCTCCTTCACAAAACAAAATATTCGGATATTCAATTTATATACATATGTTATTTATTTTGTTATTTTTATAGTCACTAAAATATACCTGATTATACATATCTACTGTAGCGCATTTGATGGAACTCACAGAGGAATATTCGGTGAAAGGGGAATGAAACGATCTGTATTGACTGTCCCCAGGTACGATCATCCACATGATCCATATCATAGGGGCCGGTAACATACTGTTTGAAAAAAAAATTACACTGATATGTAATAATATACAATTATGGCCTTCATCAAAAGTTTTAATATCCAAAATTATTAAATCGAGAAAAGGGTTATTTTCCTCGAGGTCCGTAGGACCGAGGGAAAATAATCTTTTTCGAGATTTAATAATTTTGGATATTAACTTTTATAAAGGCCATAACTGTATTATTATACTGAACTGAACGTTAAGTTGTTATTTGAAACACGTCGTGCAAATTGCCACCAAATGAGTTATTTTGCCTACGCGCTCATTCCCACACAGTTATTTTGCATACGCGCAGTTGCCCGCGGGAAATATGGGGTTATTTTGACAACGTGCATATTCCCTAACAGTTATTCTGCCTATGCGCAGTTACCCGCGGGAAAGAGGGGTTATTTGTGAAGGTTATTTTATTATAGTGGTTACTATAGTAAAGTATAATAATACGTATTATTACATATCAGTGTAAACATTTTTTTTTCAAACAGTATGTTACCGGCCCCTGTGATCCAGACATGTATATATGGCGGCACAGGCACTTGTCTCAGAAAACGAATCCTATATTATGTAGGGTTATTGTATGAATATTGGGGAATTGTCCGGAGTAGAATTTAATATTATTGCACGAGCTTGTGAGTGTACAAGGGACAATATTCCCCAATAATCATGCAATAACCCTCATATTTTTTAGCAATATAATATTTGAAAGTGAAAATTGGTTTAAACTAAGATTCTGTCGTTGATGAAGTCATTTTTGAAGATTTATTGCACTAGTGCAATATTGGAATTTATTGCACGCTAACTTTTGGTTATTTTCTGTGGGAAATATTATATTGCTATGCAATAAAAAAGATATACGTACGCCAATTTAGTTGATTATATTAGGAATCACTGAAAACTGAAGCATGACTGGAGCGGATCTAGTTATTTTTAAAAGGGGGTTCACAACCCAGAGTAAAATGGGGGGGGGAGGTTCCAAACATAATGTCTTAATACAAATGCATTGATCGTACACAAAAGGGGGTTCCAACCCCTGGAACCCTAACCTATTCCGCCACTTCCCATTTAGGTCAGTCAGTGGGCCCCCTCTTATAAAAAGTTCGGGATCCGCCACTTCCTCTCTTAGGTCAGTCAGTGGGCCCCATCTTATAAAAAGTTCGGGATCCGCCACTGCTCTGACTTTTACCTTATATTTAAAGCATTAATTTGGTGTTATTTGGGTCTCAAATCGTAAGAAAAGAAATCTACAGTCTCGACTCTGCTTAAATTTTGTTTCTGACCTTATATAAGCTATTTGAAGATTTCTAAGAAATGAAAAGTGGGTGTTATGGGGCAAAATATTTTACCCTGTATCTAAGGAAAAAAAGGAGTCCGAACATTTGACCAAATCACAAAAACCTCACCTAAGTACATCCTTAAGGTATACAGATTTTTTTCTGAGACAAGTGCCGGTATGTGTACATTGTATGGCATGGGAACAGTTTAACAGTCAATATATATATTCCTGGTATGGCGGACCAAAACAGCTTATTTTCAATACGAAGTTAACAATACGTCATGTCAGTATTTATAGTAAAAAAAATATGGAAAATAAGGGTTGTTATTGGCTTTGAACTAGCTGTCAGTAACTGCGAGTACTCTCAGATCGGTATTAATAGTCTTTTTGTTGTTGGGATGTATAAGTGCTGAGCCACTCTGTTTTTGTTAGATGTATTTCTATCCATCTGATGTGTTAAGCCTTTTTCAACTGATTTTTATAGTTCGTTCCTATATGTTGTACTGTTACACCACTGTCCAAGGTTAGGGGAGGGTTGGGATCCCGCTAACATGTTTAACCCCGCCACATAATGTATGTATGTGCCTGTCCTAAGTCAGGAGCCTGTAATTCAGTGGTTGTCGTTTGTTGTTGTGTTACATATTTATGTTTTGTTCATTGTGTTACATTTGTCATTTAGGGCCTTTTATAGCTGACTATGCGGTATTGGTTTTGTACCGTACGCGTACGGTGACCTATAATTGGTAATTTCTGTGTCATGTTCTTTCGTTCTTATGTTGTACTGTTTCACCACTGTCCCAGGTTAGGGGGAGGGTTGGGATCCCGCTAACATGTTTAACCCCGCCACATTATGTATGTATGTGCCTGTCCCAAGTCAGGAGCCTGTAATTCAGTGGTTGTCGTTTGTTGCTGTGTTGCATGTATTTGTTTTTCGTTCATTTATTTGTACATTAATTTGGCCGTTAGTTTTCTCGTTTGAATTGTTTTACATTTGTTATTTCGGGGCCTTTTATAGCTGACTATGCGGTATGGGCTTTGCTCATTGTTGAAGGCCGTACGGTTACCTATAGTTGTTAATTTCTGTGTCATTTGGTCTCTTGTTTAGAGTTGTCTCATTGGCAATTACACCAAATCTTCTTTTTTATATATATCATAGAGGGAAATTTTTGTTTACTTAATCTGAGAATGGAAATTGGGAATGTGTCAAAGAGACAACAACCTGACTAAAGAACAGAAAACAGCCGAAACACTGATAAAATTTGTCGTCTTTGTACTGTGTATTGCACATACAAAAACATTGCGGTATGGGCTTTGATCATTGTTAAAGGTCGTACGGTGACCTATTATAGTTGTTAATTTCTGTGTCATTTGGTCTCTTGTGAAGAGTTGTCTCATTGGCAATTACACCACATCTTCTTTTTTATATTAACCGAACAATAATTAATCTGCCCCGTCATTTTTTTAGTACTGCACGAGATTTTTTTTCTCACTGAAAACTTCAAAGTAACAATAGTCACAAGAACAGTCATTGGAACTTTATATAGGGGGGAGGGGGTCTATATAGTTCAAATGAATTTGTGGTGTCTCAGAGTTAAAACATCAAAGGATCTTATTTTGCCGCAACTGTGAATTAAAAAAATTAGAACTCGACTGGCTCTCTTCAACGTAAATTTCGTGACACCCTATGTTAATTTATAGTCAAACCTGATTATTTTTTAAAGCGACCATTATACTTTCACAGCTGGGGAAAAAGGGTTGGGTTTTTTATGCACCAAAAACTTAATTCCCCTAACGTGTGTATACTACGGCAGACACGTGTAAAAGCCTTTTTATAGAAGTTTTTTTACAACAATAACTTAAAGATTGATTGATTGATTGATTGTTGTTTGTTTAACGCCACATGAGCACAACAAGGCTATATCGCGGCGAGATTTCATTTAATAAATTGTTTCTTATCTTACCTCCATTTGCTTGAAATAAAATGCCCAAATGTGATGGCGACCTGGTCCTTCCAAAATCAAAATGAAAATGAACAGGTTAAAATCGTGCCATATTTATCTCGATTTAGCTGAAAACTTTCCCGTTGCTCGCCTTAATTTAAAACAATTTGTTGCTTTATAAAACAATATATCGAAGAAAAAAAGGCAATTTATTATTATTGCATGATATTTTTATTGACTTATGAATTAATCTTAAAATGTTTTCTCGTTTTGATAATTTGTCGCGTTATTTAAAACGATTTATTTTTATGGCGATAAAAAACAAATCGGCTAAATGCCTTGTTAGGCATTTTGTCGAAAAAAATAAATGCAGTAATAAGAAAAAAAAGGCAATTTATTATTATTGCATGATATTTTTATTGACTTATAAATTAATCGTAATTTTTTTTCTCGTCTTGAAAATATGTCGCGTTATTTAAGACGATTTATTTTTAAGGCGATAAAAAACAAAGCGCCTAAATGCCTTGTTAGGCATTTTGTCGAAAAAAATAAATCGCAGTAATGAGAAATAAAGCATTTTCTCGCTAAAAGTTATATCGCCATCTTGGATTATAAGTATTAAAACGAGGGTAATATACGCTTCCGTAGTTTTAACACGTTAAAACATATTTTAACGCGTTAAATAATGTTTTAACGCGTTAAAGGATGTTTTATCGCGTTAAAGGATGTTTTATCGCGTTAAACGATGTTTTATCGCGCTAAACGATGTTTTATCGCGTTAAACGATGTTCTCACGCCTTAAATGATGTTTTAACGCGTTAAATGTTGAACGATGTTCTAACGCGTTAAATGATGTTTTAACGCGTTAAAGGATGTTTTAACGCGTTAAAGGATGTTTTATCGCGTTAAACGATGTTTTATCGCACTAAACGATGTTTCTATCGCGTTAAACGACGCGTTAAATGATGTTTTAACGCGTTAAAGTAATGTATCGTAGCAACGTTATTGTGTTGAATTTAACGCGTTAAAGTAATGTATCGTAGCAATGTAATTGTGTTGAATTTAACGCGTTAATGTGATTGATTATGACACATGTGGCCAGTGCGACGGGTATTTTATTGCGATACTCGTCTTTTTTCACCTACGGGTTAAATCACAAACTTGATAATTGCAAAGTTTAACGCGTTAAATATATTTATTTCTTTACGCGTTAAAATCTCGTTTTAACGCGTTTAAACTGTATTTATCGCGTTAAGGGTGATTTTATCGCGTTAAATGTTAACGCGTTTCTTTATCGGGTTTTTGACATGATAAGCCTTTCATACCCTTGTCTCACTCATGTTGACATTATTGGCATCAGCACATTAATTTAATTGAGCTAGTTAGCTCCCCCATTTTATCTTTATTGTTTTATAATGCGAATATATATTTTCCATCGTTATATTATTCTGCATTTAATTAAATGATTATTGTTTATTTCAATTATATATGTATGAACTTATTATGTATTGTTTATCATGTATGCACTTGAACATTGACCAGCAATTAATAAAGATCTATTATTTTACAAAGAATTGGTTTTTCATTCCAGCAATTATAGCCAAATACCAACAAACCAACAAAAACGAACTATTCCACGTTCACAAATTGGTAGAGGACTGACTCTTTCCTGTTACCTAGCTCTACTGTCTACATGCCATACAGAAACACAGCTGGTGCCAAGTCAACGACAGGGGCAACACCGTCCAATTACAATACAAGGGCCAAAGCACAAGCCGCCGAGGACATATACTCCACAAATCTAGAGGAGATTCTGCTAAACATAACCGAACATCTACAAGACGTCGATCAAACAGAGATTGCAGATATTGACAGCATAACTGAACAGGAACCAGCAGCAAATAACCAGATAGATTTGCAAAACACCGTACAAGCAGAAGCAGAAATAGAACCAGAAGCTGAACAACAAATAGTGCCAATTATTCCAATAGGTTTGACAAATAATACAAAAAGAGTAATGTCGAATATAAATTTAGCTCATTTTCATGATGAAACAAGCCAGGTTCCTGCCATTTGGTGGACCATGTTTGAAAATTACATTAAGTTACAAAATTATCAGAATGAGGCAGCTTTAGCTGCATTTTCATTTCACGTTGAGGGACAAGCCTCAACATGGTATCATTCATTACCTACAGCAACTCGTGATGATCTGACAAATTTGAAAACTGCTTTTCTAGACAGATTTAAGCACCATAAAACAAACAATGAGTTGTACCGCCTTAAACAACATCCACATGAGACCGGGATACAGTACCTAACTAGAGTGCAAAACCTAGCAAGTGGTGCACAGAACATAAGTGAACAGACAAGTGTTGGGTTATGCAAAAATGGGCTTAACCCAGATATCAAACCATTTGTGGTAGGGAAAGATCCCAAAACAATTAATGAATTAAGAGAAGCAATCTACCTTGCAACTAGTGTAGCAGAATGTAAAGCTAGTGATCATGGTGATGTTAACACAAACAATACAACCATATCTACACAAAATGTTCAAAAATTAAATGTAGAAAGTGTAAACAATGTACATTCAATTAATGATTTATGTTCTTCTTTAGTAGAGGGTATAAGATCAGTTTTTCAAGAACAAGTGATGGCAGTGGGTGTATCTCATCAGGATCAAAACAAGCAAAATTATAGAGGATCAAGGCAGCAGTCACTGACGAAATGCAAGTTTTGTGGTAAGTCACATGTATTTGATAGGAGAAAATGCCCAGCATACAATGTTGAATGTTTTTATTGTCACAAGTTTGGTCATTTTAAAGAGGTATGTGATAAGAAAGAATTAGATGAACGAAAGGCAAATTCACAAAACTGGCAACCAAGACAACAATCTAATTCACAAAATTGGTAACCAAGACAACAATCTAATTCACAAAACTGGCAACCAAGACAACAATCTAATTACAGGATAGGTTATTGACAAACAAAACAAAGGCAAGAGAGACAACACCAAAACAGAAAACAAACACATAAAACTAAAAATTTTAAATTACCAGAAATTGCACAGTTGTCAAAATTAAATGGCAACACAGTTCATGTTACAGCAGGGATCTCCATGGCCTGTTTAACGATGGCGCCCTGCCATCGTTCCAATGTCTTGCGCCATCGTCAAATGACTCGCGCCATCGTTAAATTGTCTTCCGCCATCGTTCAAAACTTCATCGTTTTTTGTAGCCCGACGCCATTTTTTTATCAATTATAATCAAATGCATGTAATTGCATAACCCTTAGGCTTTTTATGCTATAATCCAATACAGTTCTAACGCCTGAGGGATATCCTGATTAAGATCGCTAATCACTTGTACCAGTCCTGCGCTTGTACAGGTAGATCAACAAACCAGACAGGAGAATACTATCTGAGGATAGACGATCCATTTGTCGAATTAATCAACTAAGTTTCAGCAAATGATTATGATAATTTAGATTAAATAAATAAATTAATAATCCAGTTACAAAGAAAACAGTTTAACAAGTCGAACACGTGCTTTATTTTGACTTACGCAATCAGCATCCCCCTTTTTTAATAATTACAAAATAAGACGCAAAACAGTAAATATTATTTCATCGCAAATAACTCGAGTACTGCTGTAACGATAATTTAGAATTACTTTAAAAGTTAAAAAGTAAAAACTAAAATATTTCCTGTAAAGAAATATCGTATCGTAATTCCGAATTCATTTCGTATATTACAATCAAATTGATACATCCGCGTTTCCGGTTTCTATTCAGACTCGAAAGATGCATGTTGCACAGCATCAATTTGCCAGATAAAGTCATTAAAAACCTTTTCATTTGCCAACGTTTGCTTTACAAATCTCTTTAACCTTTTACATAACCCGTACGCACCGTTTTGTTGTTGCTGCAAATCAGCCATACCGGTAATGGGTTCTGAATTTGACAGTGTCCATGAAAAATAAGCTCCACATCATATGATTTTTAACCCCCATAACAATTGCCAAAAATACAAGAAATCTACATGGGGACCTTCAGGACAGCTTTTGGTCATTCTCGACTAAGGGAGGACCATGAAGACTTGGCATTTGAATGGTTAAAAACGGCAATAAATGAAAATATTGATACTTCTAATTCTATAATGAAAAATCAAATAAATATAATTTAAATAATAAGGAATTAGCATGTTCACCATTCCTTGTATCATTGTTGCATGGAGGGATAAAATACTTTCGATCGCGCTACACTGTACAGCGTAGACACGGTTTGTAATGGTGAAAGTTCCTCCATCGTTCAATTTTCATCCATGGAGATCCCTGTTACAGTTAAAGGTAACAATGTAAAAACTTTGGTTGACACAGGAGCAGCTATTAGCTGTTGCTCAGTAAATTTACTCAAATCTCTAAACATTGATCTTAAACAAATTCAGCGAACAAGAATACAAGATGCTGTAGGTGTTGGGGGTGAACACCATCCCATTTTAGGACTTATCCTTTTGCCTTTTACTATAGGAAATATTTCTTTTGTCTATCGTTTTCATGTCTTCTCCAAAATGCAACAGAGTATGATTTGACTTTCTTACTGAAAATGGAGCAATCATTGATTGTCCCACTAACACTCTGTTTATCCCAGAACCAGACACTGATGAAAAACTTGTACATTCTGTAGAGTTAAACAATGGTTTAGCTCGTACAAAGAGACACATTAACATCAAAGCATTACATCAAGTTGACATTCCAGTCAAAGTGTCTAATTTACGAAACCAAACAGCTCTTTTAGAACCCTTGCACACTTTACCAAGTCAATCATTAGCTGGGGCAAAGTGCATTGTTCAACTTGATTACACTGGCAATTCTTACATGAGATTGATGAACCCTACAGAAAAAAATATTCATTTGCCAGCTAACTTTGTTGTTGCATCAGTTTCTGCAGTTGACTCTAAATCTATCACTTCTTTAGCAGACACTCAAGTTGATAATAAAACTCAGAATTCTAAATCTGATTGCCAGAGTGACATCTTAGACTTTGATTTCAGTGATTCAGATCTGTCTGAAGATCAAAAAACTATTCTCCAAGCATTTCTATCTAAAAATAGACAAGTTTTTGCCAAAGATCTTAGTGAACTAGGAAATACAAATCTATACAAACATACAATTGACACAGGTGATGCGCCACCAATACGAAAAAGATTTTACAGACAATCTCCACCAGTTCTAGAAGAAATGAACAAACAAATTGACAAAATGCTTGAACACGGTATTATAGAAGAGTCCACCAGTGAATGGGCTGCACCTGTAGTCATGTGCAAAAAGAAATCTGGGGAACTAAGGTTCTGTTGTGATTTTCGCTCCCTTAACAAGGTGTCACGTCCCAAGTTTTTTCCTTTGCCTCGCATAGAGGATGTTCTTGACTCCTTAGGACGCTCACAAGCGCAGATTTTCACAACTTTAGATCTTTTGTCCGGATACTGGCAGTGTCAGTTAGACCCAGCTACAGCTCATAAATCTGCTTTTGTCACTCCTAGTGGTGTTTATCAGTGGAAAAGGCTTCCTTTTGGTTTATCAGCAGCACCATCTTCTTTTCAACATCTTTTGACTCAGGTTCTTCATCGTCTCAATTACCAAATTGCTCTAGTCTATGTAGATGACATACTTGTCTTTAGCAGAACATTTGAAGATCATTTAAAACATCTTCAGTTGGTATTTGACAGATTGAAAGCTGCAAACCTCACTCTAAAACCTAGCAAATGTCAGTTTGCACGAAAAGAAGTGATTTATCTAGGCCATAAAGTTTCAAAGAAAGGTGTTGAAGTTGACAAATCTAAAATTGAAACTGTAGAAAATTTCCCAGTTCCTAAAACTGAAAAACAAGTCAGAAGTTTCTTAGGTCTCTGTAACTATTACAGAAAATTTGTTCAAGGGTATAACCACATTGCAGGTCCTTTGCATAATCTGACTAAGGACAATGTACCTTTTGAATGGACAGAGGATTGTCAAGTTGCTTTTGATAAACTCCAGAAAACTCTGATTTCATCTCCTATTCTTGCTTATCCTGACATGTCGAAAGACTTTATTCTTACCACTGATGCCAGCAGCACAGCTATTGGTTATTTTCTTGCTCAATTAGATTCTGAAGGTCAAGAAAAAGTTATAGCTTATGGTGGTCGAAGTTTAACGGAAGCAGAGAGGAAATGGTCAGCTAGTGAGCATGAATGTCTAGCTATATTGGAAGGTGTCAAAACTTATCATGTTTACCTAGCATACAAACATTTCAAAGTCTATACAGATCACAATGCTCTCAAATTACTGAACAACATCAAACAATCTACTGGTCGCTTGGCCAGATGGTCAGTTTTGTTACAAGGATATGACATGGAAATTTTATACAGACAAGGTAAAACAAATGTCGTTGCTGATTGTCTTTCTAGACGTAAATATCCAGTCACAAAAGAATCTGATATTTCTGAACCTGAAGATGTCATACCTTCAATTCATGCTATTGACCATTCTGAAAATCCTTATCTAGAAGTTACATTTGTCTATTCTGATCAGCCTAAAAGCACATCACCTTTAGTTGCAGAATTTACAACATCTGATATCATACCCATTGAAATAGGCAAACTTCAGAGTGAATGTCCAGATTTTTGTCACATATATGAATATGTTAAAAACAACACACTTCCAGATGACAAGAAAATAGCACAAAAAGTTGTCCTTGAGGCAAGCCAGTATATCATGCAAGATGATGTTCTGTATCATCAGTATCAACCAAGACAAAAAGGTTTAAGAAAAATCAAAAGGTTCATTAAACAACTTGCATTGCCACGTACACTTAGAAATGATCTAATGAAAGCATACCATGATCACGGACACTTTGGTTTTGATCGAACATACCAGTCTATTCAAGAAAAATACTATTTTCCACGCATGTACCAAGTAGTTACAGAATACATTAGAGGTTGCGAACCATGTCAAAAAGCAAAATATCCACCACATTCCAAAAGAGTTCCAATGACACCAATGCCAATTACAGATACATTTGCTCGATGGCACATGGACTTTATTGGTCCTTTTAAGAGAGAGACAAGCGAAGGACATCGCTTCATCTTAATCATAGTAGATTCTTTCAGTAAATGGGTAGAATGTTTTCCAGTTAAGTCAGAAAGTGCAGCAGAAATTGCCTCTGTATTGCACAAAGAGATATTTACAAGATATGGAAGCCCAGTATCAATCTGTACAGATCGTGGTCAAGGATTCATGAGCAAGCTTGTTGCAGCAGTCAACCACATTTTCAATGTCAAACATTCCTTCACAAGCTCTTACCATCCGCAAACAAATTCAATTGCTGAGCGTACCAACAAAACCATCATCCAATGCATTAGAACTGTCATAAATGAACAACAATCAAACTGGCCAGAACTACTGCCTGGTATTCTAATGGCTTTTCGGATGACTCCATCTGCTTCTTCAGAGTACTCTCCATTCTATCTTGTTTTTGGCAAAGACATGAACCTTCCTTTTGATGCCAATCTTATCCCAAGGGAAGATCTTAACAAAAACTTGAAAACACATATTGATAATATTCTGAACAACTTGAAAATAGCTAAGGCAATAGCTACAGAAAACTTAAACCATGCTCAACAAAAGCAGAAAACAAATTACGACAAACGTACAGAATTGCCAAAGTTTGAAGTAAACGACCAAGTTTTAGTATTAACTCCAAAAGTACCAGTTGGATATTCCTCTAAACTTTACAAGAAACAAGATGGACCATTCTACATTATTGACAAAGGTTCGAATTACACGTACAAATTGCGCAGATGTAGCGACCATAAATTACTCAAAAGTATGATCAATGCAAACAGGTTAAAACTATACCACCCACCTGATCACAGACAAAATTTAAATGCACCTCCCAGGGATGTGCCTCGTCCAGATTTACCAATGCCAGTTCAGCCACAAGTACAACCTCAACAGGATGCACATCAAGCACCTATTGATGATGATGATGATGATGATGATGATGATGATGATGCTGATGATGCTGCTGATGATGATGATGATGATGATGATGATGATGATGATGATGATGATGATGATGATGATGATGATGATGATGATGATGATGATGATGATGATGATGATGATGATGATGATGATGATGATGATGATGATGATGATGATGATGATGATGATGATGATGATGATGATGATGATGATGATGATGATGATGATGATGATGATGATGATGATGATGATGATGATGATGATGATGATGATGATGATGATGATGATGATGATGATGATGATGATGATGATGATGATGATGATGATGATGATGATGATGATGATGATGATGATGATGATGATGATGATGATGATGATGATGATGATGATGATGATGATGATGATGATGATGATGATGATGATGATGATGATGATGATGATGATGATGATGATGATGATGATGATGATGATGATGATGATGATGATGATGATGATGATGATTAGGTCAAGGACAGTTGACGGTCAAAAACAATATTTGATAAAATGGAAAGGTTACAGAGGACTTACATGGCAACTTGCCAAAGATTTAAGTGATGACATTATCAGTAATTTTCATGCTACCAAAACACAACAGGGGAGAAGACGCAAACGCCCACAAAGGAATCCATGTTTTGTATAGTTATCTTAAAAAAATTTCTTACAATTGACTTTCATGAGATAGATTATTACATATATATTACTTCTATTGTAGTAGTTTTGACTATTTCACATATACTTATCTTAAACTTCATACATTGGTCACCTAGCTATCTGTGAAACATTATATGAGGATGTTGGCATAACTGAACACTCTTACTATAAAATTCTTTCTTTGCTTTCTGTGTAATGTTTGTGAAAAAATTATGAGTTTATGCTCATGTTACTTAGTGCTAAAAGAGGCATGCAACCTCTTACCCAACAAACATTTCACATTCTATCAATTTCCTTTTCTTTGTTTTCTATAGGAGTTATAGGTCTTGCCAGGATTTTTATATGATTGTGGATAATGATATGTGTGTCAGCTGACAAGGTGCACCAGATACAGCGTATCAATTATGGAGTGGTGTTTGAGAGACAATCAAATTTACTTTCGGGTCGTGAAAATTAGCTTCACACTTTCAAGATTCCCCTTCCCAGCAAACAAACTGATGGAAACTTTGAACAATGTGATATTACACATCAGCATTGTTATATCTTAAACCAAGTCTTGTCACAATTATCTGCTATCAGAACACAAGTATCATCAGATGTGAATCACACAGTGGATGTGATTCATCAACTTATTCCACATATTGATATTGAAGACAAGTCCAATACAGAATCAAGACTAAAGCGTGGATTATTTGATTTTATTGGCTCAATTTCGAAATCTCTATTTGGCACAGCAACTACTTAGGATGTAAATAGATTGGCAAAACATGTTAACATTTTAATTCGAAGAAACAATGAATTTGCCAAAGACATTACACATCACGATAAATTGTTATCATCATATATGTCAAAAACAAATAAGAGATTTGACAACATTATATTGGGTATTAAGAACAATTATGAAGGTATTCAAGATATCACTAAAGAAACTACAAAATTCATCTCACAATTTGAAAAACTAAGCATCAAATTGTCAAAATTTTTACTCAAACAAATGAATGAAACAGCTGAAATTAATAAGTATCTAGAAGAACTCAAAATAGCTGTACATGAGTTAGTTAAAGGCAAATTATCACCATTTTTAATTTCACCACAAAATCTCAAACATACAATTCAGCATATTCAATCTATCTTAAATGACAAATTCAAAGGTTTTTACTTAAATAATGTGAACCCATCATATTATTATTCACAATCTAACATTTTATATACTAGACATCACAAAAATTTATTCATTAGCATAAAATTTCCAATTACTACATTTGTGAATCCACTCACTTTATACAAAATAAATTCGTATTCAGTACCTATAAATACAACCAGCAATCATGCAACTCAATTATTAGATCTTCCACAGTACTTAGTAATCACATCTGACAACAGACAGTATGCAGAATTATCAGATGAATTTGTAAAAACATGTTCAGGAATAGATACACTGTACTGTACACAAACTTTTCCTTTACTTTCATCTGTTTCACCAAGTTGTTCCTTTGCACTACTGTTCAATGAAAAAGAAACTGTACATTCAAATTGCAATTTCCGATTCCTTACAAATATCATACAGCCAGCAGTCAAAAGAAATAACTGACACAAGTTTACTTGTTTACAAAACCAAAACACTTGCTTTTGACTGTCCATCAGGTCATAAAATTGAAAAAGGATGTTCTTTTTGTATAATACATGTTCCATGTCTTTGTTCTGTTAAAACAGATTCAATATTTATACCTGCAAAAATAGGATTGTGTGATAACAATACCAACACAGTTACTATAGTACATCCAGTAAATCTAGCACTTATTCAACACTTGTTCTCATCAGAAACTTACAACTCAATATTAGGCGACACAATTTTTACAGAATCAGCAGACATTACACTTCCAAACCTTCACTTTTTCAACCATACTTTTAATTCAGTCATTGCACAAGATAATAATTTACACTTAAGCCTGAAAAGAATAGCGAAAGCAGCAAAAGCAGACAGAAAAATATTTACCTCATTGTCAGAACCATTACTTGATGGTGAAATAGATATTGACGATTCTTGGCCGAACACAAATGAGATGATCTCCCTGATATCTCTTGTATTATCAATGCTTTTGACGATAGCGTGCATTATACTATTTAACAAAGTTCGTGCATTGACAACAGCACTCATACTGTTACAAAAAGCTCCATCATCAGCTGCATTTGTGACACCACAAACACCACCGACATTTCATTACATGCAATCACCTATATCAACAACTCAAAATTATGATTCTTTATTATCTACACAATTAAATCAATGGCCATCAATTGTGTTGGCAGCAATCACAATTATTTCATTTGTTGGAGTATTGCATTATTTATATAAACAAGTTTGCACAAGACATCACACTAAAATCATACTTGAAATCAGCAATGGTTTAACATGCTTGACAATACCAGTTGTTAATTTACCTTTATGTCCATCAGATTGGGATATTGCTACACCAAATGACATAACAAACATGAGAATATCTGGTACTTTTTATACAAAACTTCATGTTGAAATGTCAGGCTTAAGCATTGTTAATGTACACACAAAACAACAAATCAAGGTACCTGACACTTTTACAGTCAATCCAATTAAAGCCAAAATGTTGAAAAACATTTTTAAATCACCATTCACATCATACATTTTAGTTGTACACAACAATTTTTTCAAGGTTGTTTATTGATTGCCATAGTTGCGTGTATTGCCTCAATATGAACACTGGTACGATGAAAATCTTTCAAAGATATACCTCTTTATTCAAATTTTACATTATGTGACATAAAACATTAGTATTTGACTTGTATGCTTGTATGCTGAAAAAGGGCACAATATCCTATTATTTCATGTGACTTGTTGCAAATATGTATTTCAGAAGTGATTGTTGACTTGATCCCAGAGGGAAATTTTTAGAATTTAGATACTTTTTACTTTATTTCTTATGTTCTTTGAGGACAAAGAATCTTAAATGACGGGGATATTTGTGATAGGGGAAAATGCACCATCACTTTTCTTATAGATCTTTTACATATTTTTACTATAGTTTTAATAGAAATGAGTTTTGATTTATTTTATAAATAAAAGAATTTCACTGTTGTCGTCATGTCACCAAAATTTATAAGTTTTAAAATTTAAAAGAGATTATATAAAATACCAGAACTTGACAAAGAATTAAAATAGCTATTATTTGACATTTTTCTACAAAAGATTTACAAAAGCTATAAATTGGAGTAAAATATATTATCTATTAGCGATAGCAAATATTATGTTACCTTTAACAATATGTTGGATTAGCATGTCCGGATTAAGACCACGCTATCGTAGATTTGAGCTCTTAGGTGATATGGGGCCAGTGACAGAGTTTATGAAATATTTTCCTTTGTGTACATATTTATTTTACCTTAATTGGGCCTCACCTGGGAATGAAACAAAACTTGTATTTTATGAAATTGTGGTCACTTGAACATTGACCAGCAATTAATAAAGAGCTATTATTTTACAAAGAATTGGTTTTTCATTCCAGGTGAGTGTCACTTTATGTTTTATAAGTTGATATTTTTAAATGAATATTTTCATGTTTTATGCATTGATATTTTAAATGAATATTTTCTACATGTTGAGATATTAGAAACTAAAAAGGGTATAGTTGCATTCGTAACAGCTTAATTGAAGTTAAAAGTATTTTTACATTTACAGAATTTTCTAATGTAAATAGTTATTTTTAGAGACAAAGTCTTAAAGTTTTCTATTATTGAATTTATCATTTTTATCATTCTTTTTAACAACTATATAATTGTAATGTTTAAATAAAGCGACTTTGTACATATTTTTTATAGTTCGTAATGTTTAAGTATTTGAAAGACACGACTTACTTATATTATTCATTTGCTTTATCGTGTAAATATTATTTAGCGTTGGTATTTTTATTGAGTTATTTAGTAGTTTTATTGAATATGATCATAATGCGCAAGTAGTTATAGTCCGTTTCATTCCATTATTTATTTTTATGAACATAGCGGTATTAAGCTATATCTAAAGGAGTTATCTCCCATTTTTAAGAATAAAATAAACAGCGTCAAATGCAAAATTATTGAGAATGTGTATTTTATTAACTATGAAGGCTAAAAGGTAACAACCAGAGTTGTGTATATCGTTTTAGTAATTTAGACAGTTTAAGTATGCGTTTGAATCATGTATAAATGTTTGCTTTAAAGTCAGAACGAGAAATGAAAATAAAGCACATTTCTCTCCTTGTTTCCATATGCAATTTATGGTCCAGATTCCATTGTTGTTTATAATAATAATGTTTTTATATTCTTGTGTTTAACGTAATAATGTTCTGTTTACACATCCTTAATTTAACCTTGTTTTAAAGTGAATAATTTGGTTACCATAGCAACACTTTATTAAAATTCAAAAAGAGGCCCTTGTCTCACTCATGTTGACATATCTCAGATCCGGACATCCTGGCATATAAATTTTTCAAGGGGTGATGCAGATAGGATTTCTCTAGATTTTTCATCTATTATTTATATTGCTGATTATTTTTTAACCAGAGGATATAGTATGATAAAAATCAAAATAGAGACATTATATAGTGTCTTTAACAATATTAAGTGGGTAAAAGTACTAGATTCAACTGGTGTCAATATATATCAATTAAATTAATTTGCATTGAAGTCTATGGAAAATCTAGAGGATTCTTATCCGCATCACCTCTCAACATTGTTTACATAACACAAATGCTAATCATTGATAGGTCAGTTACATGTTGTGATGTCACTGCAGATCTGAGAATTGGCATCAGCACATTAATTTAATTGAGCTAGTTAGCTCCCCCATTTTATCTTTATTGTTTTATAATGCGAATATATATTTTCCATTGTTATATTATTCTGCATTTAATTTAAATGATTATTGTTTATTTCAATTATATATGTATGAACTTATTATGTATTGTTTATCATGTATGCACTTGAACATTGACCAGCAATTAATAAAGATCTATTATTTTACAAAGAATTGGTTTTTCATTCCAGCAATTATAGCCAAATACCAACAAACCAACAAAAACGAACTATTCCACGTTCACAGGATCATTAAAAATTTAACAATTTTTATTCCAAAATAACTCTATATTTATCAAACGTTCATGAATAGAGGAAAAAACGTCTTTTTTTGCTGCATGTTTATTAAAATTAAAAAAAAATTGCGCTTTTTACAGTTTTATAAAATTTGGGTCACATAATCTCCTTGCAAAATGAAACAAATTGCTGTTTTAAAAAATAGGGGTCCATGCACTCGGTTTCAAATTAAATCAGTTTGAATGATAAAAATCAGTTGTAAAATGCATCTTTTCCCGATATGTCAGAGTTTGACGTCGCGAAAATAACATTTTACGTTCTTTTTACCGACACGGAACTCGACCTCGCCTCCGAGAGTAAAAGTTTGGAATTGTTCAACAGGTTTTGGTTATATGAAAGATAAGATTTGAAGAGCACTTTGTTGCGAAAAGTTTATAGGCTCACCTGTGGCAGAAGGCTTTTGTAAGGATGATGGTTGCAGTCCCTCGGGGAGTGTCAAAGCAGACCTGTGTATTGTTCGCAAACTTTCCTTCTCCTTCTCGATTTGCTGGTGTAAATGAGCCTTCTTACTCTCAACTTGGAGTTCTTTCAATTGTTTTTCGAGTTCACTTATTTCCATTTCAGAATTAACATGTAAAGTGTCCAATTTTGGATTCGCCGTTCCACCGTTCTCCTGGTCAAGTTCCTCGAATGATTCTTGGAAGTCATCATCAGATTCGTTCGAATCCAATTTCTTCTGTTTACCGCATCTCAAACTTGCGATAATGTCTCTTAACTTTTCAGCATCGTGTCCCTTGGCCATCGCGTTTTGAGAAAGCTAGCAAAAAAGAAAGCGTGCCGCCATGAGCAAGTTACTGAGAAAGCATGGTCATGAACCCTAAAACGAGGCTAGTATTTGGGGTCTGCAAGACCTAGCAAAAAGAAAGTGTGCAGCCATGAGCAAGTTACTGAGAAAGCATGATCCAAACTGAAACCAGGCTGGGTATTTCGGGTCTGCAAGACCAAGCGGGAGCGCGCCAAATTTAAACCTTCGTGGTTAAAAACAAATTTACAAATAAATTGAACATTAAAATTTAAGAAAACGTGAAAAAAGATAAATGATAGAATTTCTTATGGCATTACAATGATGTCCATGCATTTGACATTTGGCATTCTTTATTTTTTTGCTTTAGTATCAATGGAAGAAAATGAAGAAGAGCTTAGAGTTGCCCCCTCCCCCGGGAAGATCAGCATGAAACTTTGGCAGAAGGCAAAGTATTACAGTCACTTGATGTTGAGGATACAGAAAGTCGTATTAATAATGTATTGTTTTAATGATATCTTTGCTATAAATTGAATATACAGATGACATAATTACATTGGTCTGCATGGGGTAAAAATTAGAGGATCAAAGGATTAAATAAAGACAATCCAAGGCTGGTATCCCTATATTTTATAATTTTGTTGGTTTTATGATTTTTTAGAAAAAAAAATGCAACTGCTGAGAAACCTGCTGAATCTAATGATATTGCAAACTTTATTTCAACATCTGCACATAGTGCTCATATGTTTATATAGCATTCTAAATGAAAACAGGAATCCGCCTAGTTCTTTTCCTTTTCCTAAACGAGAAATGTACGGGTTTCAACTTGAAGATGTTTCAAATATGCGTGGCTGGAATATTTTCCATGGGTTGTGTAATCAAAGAGGGACGAAAGATACTTAAGGGACAGTCAAACTCAAAAATCTGAAACAAACTGACAACGCCATGGCTAAAAATGAAAAAAGACAAACAAACAACAGCACACATGACACAACATATAAAACTTTCAGGACGGAATTTATGGCAAGATTTTGCTATTTGTTGGCTTCTAAACACAACCTCTGACAGTTTGTTAAGAAACCAGTTCAGAATTGGGTAAAAGCGAATAGTGAGTGTTCTTATCAAGAACTTGCGGTCATCCCATATTCAGTACTTCAGTTCTCTGATTATATTATACTCTTAAACATTGTTAAATATGTATTGCTAGGATCCTATTCTAGTATTGGTCATGGTATCCTAAGACTTATATTTTAGTATAGCATGTAGTATGGATTATTTTTTTATGATGTATATAAATGATTCTTGCAATTCAGAGAACAGATTGTTTCAACTTGCCAACCTTTAAGATCATAAAATAAGTGAGATCTTAAATCTAGTGGATACAAAGAAAGTTAACTTATTGTATTATTATGCCCCCTACTCATAAGCTTAGAAAAAAAATGTTTTATTTTATGACATACCAAATCTACAGACATCAAGCAGAATAAAAGAGAAATAAAATGCAATCTTAATTTCAACGAGAAATAAGTTTTTGAAGTATAAAATGTGAATCTTTTGTGACATAATGTCTCAAACATATACGTTTCAAATAAAGGCAACAGTAGTATACCGCTGTTCAAACTCATAAATCCATGGACAAAAAACAAAATCGGGGTAACAAACTAAAACTGACGGAAACGCATAAATATAAGAGGAGAACAACGACACAACACTACAATGTAACTAACACACACAGAAACGGATCAAGCATCAGACAAAATCCCACAAGAATAACAAATATAACATCAACACCAAATACATGAATTTGGGATAGACAAGTACCGTGACACGTTTTATCGCAATGTCAATTTACACTCAAAAATAAGAGAAAACAAACTACGCAACGTTAAATTGTAACACACACAGAAACGAACTATAATATAACAATGGCCATATTCCTGACTTGGTACAGGACATTTTTAAAGGAAAAAATGGTGGGTTGAACCTGGTTTTGTAGCATGCCAAACCTCGCACTTTAATGGCAATGTTAAATATAACATAGAAATGACAACATAATATTACAGGACTACAATACAAATAAATAGGAAAACGTATTAGACAAAGAAACACATGATTAATTTATAACAAAAAGCATCAGGTTTAAAATTTAATACGCCAAAAACGCGCCTCGTCCACACAAGACTCACCAGTGACGCCCAGATATAAAAGATCGAAAGCGAAAAAAAGTACAAAGTTGTACAGCACTGAAGATCAAAAGTTGAAAAAGGTTGTGTCAAATACGGCTAAGTTTGTATGCTTGGGATAAGAACATCCTAATTATTTAGAACAATTAATGCTATTGCAAACAGTAGATTTTATCAAATGAATATAACAGATATACACAATGAAACTGAAGTATTAACTCATTACATAAAACAAACACGAATACATAATGAATGAACAACACAGAATAGACACACCCGACTCAGTCCAGACCTCAACGCAGTAAATTATGAAAATGACGTCACATACGACGGTGAAAAGGCATTAAAAATTTGAATATATGAATCTATTATCTTATGACATACTATAACGAAATATTCGTTGTTGAAGGCCGTACGATTGCCTGTACTTGTTCACAACTTTTGATCTTTGGACTCAGAATGGACAGTTTGCCAACTGCCAGTATAAACACTTCTTCAGATTATTGTTAAGAAAATACCGTTATCAATTAAACCAATAAATTAGGTCAAACTAAACTCTGGATAATGATTGAAAGCTCACTCTTTTATATTAAGAAACATATTCTATCACATTTAAAGTAGTTTCCAGTGGCGAATCAAGAAATGGGAGCCCACTGACTGACATAAGAGGGGGCCCGCTCCAGTCACGCTTCAGTGATTCCCTATATAAGCAACCAAATTTTTTCCCAAAAAGGGGTCCCTGCCTAAATCTGCCTCTGGTTTCTACATCACCACAAGCCGTTCGGTACGTTAATTTTGATTTATTACCGCTTGTAGTGCTGCATCTCATTCATACTTATAAGTCGTTTTCATCAAACTGTTGATGAAATCTTTACTAAATCCGTTATAAGTATACTAATTGATATTTAAGTGTTGTCTTTTGTTTTATCCATAATCAGTATTGAGCGCTGAGCTACTTTCAGTATCTACGGGTACTTTAGTGTGTCTTTTTTTTTGGTGATAGAACCCGATCTATGACTAGTTGCAGTAATTATAGGTACTTCGAATACTTTTTTTTTGTGTGATTGTGTAATATTAGAACCGATATGACTAGATGCAGTATTTACGGTGTTTTTTTTTTTTTTTGTGGTCATCTTTGAATTAAAATTTCACACAGTTTTTAAGGGTCCGTCATTTGATCCAGCCTTTACCGCCATTAAACAATGAAGCTGCTATAACAACAGACACACT
Source organism: Mytilus galloprovincialis (assembly GCF_965363235.1). NCBI lineage: Eukaryota > Metazoa > Mollusca > Bivalvia > Mytilida > Mytilidae > Mytilus > Mytilus galloprovincialis. The sequence continues at coordinate 5,430,988 of NC_134847.1, forward strand.
TGTTCCTGTGTCGCTCACCTGGTAAAACATTGAAGACTTTGTATGCATATAATTCACCAAATATAGTTGAACTATTAGTTATAGTTCTAGTACTTGAAAAACAGACAAAAACAAAACAAAAATTAAACTTGACCATTGAACCATGAAAATGAGGTCAAAGTCAATTGATAACTGCAAGAGAGACACCTAACAATCATGCAACTTCAACCTTGAATGAGGTCAGCTGAACCCAGCATGACGGACATGAAGACGTTGCAAGAAACCCATTTACCAAATATAGTTATCGTATTACTCATAAGTGAGAAATTCACACGAACACAAACACTCAATTTGTTTTTAAGCAAGCACTGAACCATGAAAATGAGGTCAAGGACACTGGACATATGATAGACGGAAACTTCCTAATATAATGTATCTTCATACAAAATATGAAGCACCCAGGTCTGTTACGTTACCTTCTGAAATATTTAGCTTTATACAAATAGTTAACGCTGACGCCACCACCCGATAGTAACCCCTTTTCACATACTGCGACGAAACTATAATTTGTAGTAATATCCAATTATTCTATATTTCTGCGGTGTATATTACTCAATAAACAGAAACTTGTTCTACAAAAAGTGAGAATGGTAGAAACAAATTTCTTGTCATGAAAAATAACCTTACTGATTTGAACTACAAACAAAAGATGACCAGCAAAACGCTTGACATAAGTTTGGTTTGACTACTCCATGTTGTAAGTGTTTTCGGAAAACAGGAAAAAAGACTGAAACTCAAGATTGTATTTACTAATAAATATCTTATTTGAAGCAACTGTTTTTATCAGCATTATAGGCATGTTAAAAATCAATTCAAATGTCTGTTAGTCTTTGTTTAAGTCAAGTATGGAAACAAATGTTGTTTTTCTTCAAATTATGGGCATTGCAGATAAGTTAAAAGTATACATTTTTCAATATCAATACAGGGATATAAATATATCTCATGAAATAATCTCATCCAAACTTTTTTTTCCATTTGTTAACCATTTCATTTTTTATAAAAACTTCACTTTTTAATGAGATTCTACATAAAAAAGTACAACCAGGTGCTTGCTGGGCGCAGCTTTATACGACCACAGTGGTCAAACCCTGAACGGTTGAGGCAAATTTGGTCACAATATTCAAGCTTGATGCTGCCTGAATTTGGATTGTGATCAAATTTTTGACATAATTAAGGTTTTTATCACAAAATAAATGTGGTCAAAGATCTAACAAATCTATTGCACAATACTGTGCAATTGAAGATTTCTTCTTGAAACTTTTCAAAATTCGAAATTTGAAAATTTTTGAAAACAAAAGGCTCTCAAGAGCCTGTATCGCTCACCTGACTCTACTTGGGTTTTTGAAATCATATAAAAACAGATAAAATTTGGCTACAAAGTAACAACACTTGGCCAGCACCTCATAAAGAAAGGACTATTCATGCTATGTTTGATTTCATTCAATTCAGTGGTTCTCTAGAAGAAGACTTTTGTATGCATTTCCCATAGGGTCCTATGTTAAACTAAGCCCCCCGCTGGCAGCCATCTTGGATAATGGATCGGAGACAAAGTAACAACACTTAGTCAGCATCTCATAAGGAACATTCATGCTATGTTTGGTTTGATTCCATTCCGTGGTTCTCTAGAATAAGACTTTTGTATGCATTTCCCATAGGGTCCTATGTTAAACTAAGCCCCCCGCTGGCAGCCATCTTGGATGATGGATCAGAGACAAAGTAACAACACTTGTTCAGCACCTCATAAGAAACATTTATGCCATGTTTGGTTTCATTCCATTCAGTGGTTCTCTAAAAGAAGTCATTTGTATGAATTTTCCATAGGGTCCTATGTTAAACTAAGTCCCCCGCTGGCGTCCATCTTGCATGATGGATCGGCTACAAAGTAACAACACTTGGTCAGCACCTCATAAGGAACATTCATATTATGTTTGGTTTCATTCCATTCAGTGGTTCTCTAGAAGAAGTCATTTGTATGCATTTCCCACAGGGTCCTATGTTAAACTAAGTTCCCCGCTGGCGGCCATCTTGGATGATGGATCGGCTACAAAGTAACAACACTTGGTCAGCATCTCATAAGGAACATTCATGCCATGTTGGGTTTCATTCCATTGAGTGGTTCTCTAGAAGAAGTCATTTGTATGCATTTCCCATAGGGTCCTATGTAAAACTAAGTCCCCCGCTGGCGGCCATCTTGGATGATGGATCGGCTACAAAGTAACAACACTTAGTCAGCATCTCATTAGGAACATTCATGCTATGTTTGGTTTGATTCCATTCCGTGGTTCTCTAGAATAAGACTTTTGTATGCATTTCCCATAGGGTCCTATGTTAAACTAAGCCCCCCGCTGGCAGCCATCTTGGATGATGGATCGAAGACAAAGTAACAACACTTGGTCAGCATCTCATAAGGAACATTCATGCTATGTTTGGTTTCATTCCATTCAGTGGTTCTCTAAAAGGTGTCATTTGTATGCATTTCCCATAGGGTCCTATGTTAAACTAAGTCCCCCCCGCTGGCGGCCATCTTGGATGATGGATCAGAAACAAAGTAACAACACTTGTTCAGCACCTCATAAGAAACATTTATGCCATGTTTGGTTTCATTCCATTCAGTGGTTCTCTAAAAGAAGTCATTTGTATGAATTTTCCATAGGGTCCTATGTTAAACTAAGTCCCCCGCTGGCGTCCATCTTGCATGATGGATCGGCTACAAAGTAACAACACTTGGTCAGCACCTCATAAGGAACATTCATATTATGTTTGGTTTCATTCCATTCAGTGGTTCTCTAGAAGAAGTCATTTGTATGCATTTCCCACAGGGTCCTATGTTAAACTAAGTTCCCCGCTCGCGGCCATCTTGGATGATGGATCGGCTACAAAGTAACAACACTTGGTCAGCATCTCATAAGGAACCTTCATGCCATGTTGGGTTTCATTCCATTGAGTGGTTCTCTAGAAGAAGTCATTTGTATGCATTTCCCATAGGGTCCTATGTAAAACTAAGTCCCCCGCTGGCGGCCATCTTGGATGATGGATCGGCTACAAAGTAACAACACTTGGTCAGCACCTCATAAGGAACATTCATGTCATGTTTGGTTTCATTCCATTCAGTGGTTCTCTAGAAGAAGTCATTTGTATGCATTTCCCATAGGGTCCTATGTAAAACTAAGTCCCCCGCTGGCGGCCATCTTGGATGATGGATCGGCTACAAAGTAACAACACTTGGTCAGCACCTCATAAGGAACATTCATGTCATGTTTGGTTTCATTCCATTCAGTGGTTCTCTAGAAGAAGTCATTTGTATGCATTTCCCATAGGGTCCTATGTTAACCTAAGTCCCCCGCTGGCGGCCATCTTGGATGATGGATCGGCTACAAAGTAACAACACTTGGTCAGCACTCATAAGAAACATTCATGCCATGTTTGGTTTCATTCCATTCAGTGGTTCTCTAGAAGAAGTCATTTGTATGCATTTCCCACAGGGTCCTATGTTAAACTAAGTTCCCCGCTGGCGGCCATCTTGGATGATAGATCGGCTACAAAGTAACAACACTTGGTCAGCATCTCATAAGGAACCTTCATGCCATGTTGGGTTTCATTCCATTGAGTGGTTCTCTAGAAGAAGTCATTTGTATGCATTTCCCTTAGGGTCCTATGTAAAACTAAGTCCCCCGCTGGCGGCCATCTTGGATGATGGATCGGCTACAAAGTAACAACACTTGGTCAGCACCTCATAAGGAACATTCATGTCATGTTTGGTTTCATTCCATTCAGTGGTTCTCTAGAAGAAGTCATTTGTATGCATTTCCCATAGGGTCCTATGTTAACCTAAGTCCCCCGCTGGCGGCCATCTTGGATGATGGATCGGCTACAAAGTAACAACACTTGGTCAGCACTCATAAGAAACATTCATGCCATGTTTGGTTTCATTCCATTCAGTGGTTCTCTAGAAGAAGTCATTTGTATGCATTTCCCATAGGGTCCTATGTTAAACTAAGTCCCTCGCTGGCGGCCATCTTGGATGATGGATCGGCTACAAAGTAACAACAATTGGTCAGCACCTCATAAGGAACATTCAAGCCATGTTTGGTTTTATTCCATTTAGTGGTTCTCTAGAAGAAGTTCAAAATGTAAAAAGTTAACGACGAAGACGACGACGGACGACAGACGACAAGTGATGAGAAAAGCTCACTTGGCCTTTCGGGCCAGGTGAGCTTAAAAAGGAATCCCCCTAGAATCCCTTAAAAAATTGTAAACAAAAATCCCCAAACGTATTGAAACCCCCCTTTAAGCAATTACCCTTCAACTCAATCCCATCATTTCCGTTGAAGTATGGAACCTTGTAGTACAATTTCGGAGAGATCTGGAAACTAGAAAGTTGAAACATGCATTTTTTTGGCCTTTTTTTGGCCCCATATTCCTTCATATTTTGGGCAATTAATCCAAAGCCTAATCCCAGCCTCCCCTTTGTTATATGGAACATTGTGGTTTAATTTTAGAGAGATCCATACAATTACATTTCTAATATTTTGGCCACATCTCACTGAAGAGACATGTATTGTCGAAATGCGCATCTGGTGCAAGAAAATTGGTACCGTTAATTTTATTACACAGAAGTTATTGTCTTGAAACTAGAAAAAAAACTTGTTTTTTGCCCCTTTTTGGCCCTTAATTCCTAAAATTTGGACCCATAACCCCATAAATGAATCCAACCCTTCTACTTGTGGTTTTAAACATTGTGGTACAATATCAGAGCAATTGACATACTTATACATAAGTTATTATCCTTAACTAGAAAAATGCTTGTTTTGGGCCCTTATGGGCCCCTAATTCTTATACCAATGGGACTATAACACCCAAAATCACTCCCAACCTTGCTTTCTTGGCATTGAACCTATGAAAATTTTTTATAAAGATTTATTCCCTTAAACTAAAGTTATTGTCTGGAAACCAATGTGTCTGGAAACCAATGTGTCTTCCAACGACGCAGATGACAACGACGACAACGACATCATACCATTATACGATCCCAAATTTTTTTTGGCGACGGAATAAAAATTACTTCATATCAAAGAATATGTTTTCAAATCATAAACATCAATAAATTTCACTACAAAAAAACAAACTCTGATACAATGATTGAACAAAAAACAAAACAAATTAAGATAAATATTTGATTTGAAAAAAAAAAACAATCAGTCATCATTACAATTTTATTTGTAGACAAAATTTCCTTTCTGAAATCTTTCATTGCCAAATCACAATTTTTATTTTGTTATTTGTTTTATTTTCTTTGATATATAACCTCCTCTTTTTGAATATTTGTTAATGACAGCAAGTATGCCACTGTATCCTTTATCACTGGCAATTTGTTTGGAGGAGATACCATTATTTGTACACTTATTAATGTCTGCCTTGTTGTCCAGTAATACCTTAACTATCTCTTTATGATTATTTTCACAAGCAGTATACAAAGGAGATGCTCCATTATCTCTACACTTATTAATGTCTGCTTTGTTATCCAGTAATATCTTTACTATCTCTATATGATTTTTATAACAAGCTATATGCAAAGGAGATACTCCATTATCTTCACACTTATTAATGTCTGCCTTGTTGTCCAGTAATATCTTAACTATCTCTTTATGATTGTTGTGACAAGCACCATACAAAGGAGATGCTCCATTATCGTCACACTTATTAATGTCTGCCTTGTTGTCCAGTAATACCTTTACTATCTCTATATGATTTTTATAACAAGCTATATGCAAAGGAAATATTCCATTATCTGCACACTTATAAATGTCTGCCTTGTTGTCCAGTAATATCTTAACTATCTCTATATGATTGTTCTGACAAGCAGTACACAAAGGAGATGCTCCATTATCTCTACACTTATTAATGTCTGCCTTGTTGTCCAGTAATATCTTTACTATCTCTATATGATTGTTATAACAAGCAGTATACAAAGGAGATGCTCCATTATCTCTACACTTATTAATGTCTGCCTTGTTGTCCAGTAATATCTTAACTATCTCTATATGATTGTTCTGACAAGCTATATGCAAAGGAGATGCTCCATTATCTCCACACTTATTAATGTCTGCCTTGTTGTTCAGTAATATCTTTACTATCTCTATATGATTGTTATAACAAGCAACAAATAAAGGAGATATTCCATCATCTCTAAACTTATTAATGTCTGCCTTGTTGTCCAGTAATATCTTTACTGTCTCTACATAATTGTTATAACAAGCAGTATACAAAGGAGATGCTCCATTATCTCTACACTTATTAATGTCTGCCTTGTTGTCCAGTAATATCTTTACTGTCTCTACATAATTGTTATAACAAGCAGTATACAAAGGAGATGCTCCATTATCTCTACACTTATTAATGTCTGCCTTGTTGTCCAGTAATATCTTAACTATCTCTTTATGATTGTTCTGACAAGCAATATACAAAGGAGATATTCCATCATCTGCACACTTATTAATGTCTGCCTTGTTGTCCAGTAATATCTTTACTGTTTCTGTATGATTGTTATAACAAGCAACAAATAAAGGAGATATTCCATCATCTCTAAACTTATTAATGTCTGCCTTGTTGTCCAGTAATATCTTTACTGTCTCTACATAATTGTCATAACAAGCAGTATGCAAAGGAGATGCTCCATCATCTGCACACTTATTAATGTCTGCCTTGTTGTCCAGTAATATCTTTACCGTCTCTAAATGATTATTCTGACAAGCAGTATACAAAGGAGATATTCCATCATCTGCACACTTATTAATGTCTGCCTTGTTGTCCAGTAATACCTTTACTATCTCTATATGATTATTCTGACAAGCAGCATACAAAGGAGATATTCCATCATCTGCACACTTATAAATGTCTGCCTCGTTGTCCAGTAATATCTTTACTATCTCTGTATGATTTTTATGACAAGCAAAATACAAAGGAGATATTCCATTATCTGTACACTTATTAATGTCTGCCTTGTTGTCCAGTAATATCTTTACTATCTCTATATGATTTTTATGACAAGCAATATGCAAAGGAAATATTCCATTTATATCTGCACACTTATAAATGTCTGCCTCGTTGTCCAGTAATATCTTTACTATCTCTGTATGATTTTCAAGACAAGCAATATACAAAGGAGATAATCCATCATCTGTACACTTATTAACGTCTGCCTTGTTGTCCAGTAATATCTTTACTGTTTCTGTATGACCATTGATTGATGCTGCTAACAAAGGACTCACACCTCTTCTGTTACACAGGTTAACATCACCACCATGATCAATACACCAATGAATAAAAGGAATACACTCATTGTAACAACAATCTATCAGTGCAGTATCTTTGCTATTGATATCACTTTTCAGCGCTAATTGCCTCTGGAGTGATATTTCAACTGTTTTCAGATAACATAGGAATGTGTGTCTGAACTCTTGTATCTTCAAGTTGATATTATTAAACACACAATTTACTCTACCAATTGACCAGTCATCAATCATTCTCTGCATGTACATTTGATGGTATTTAGGTGGTACAATAGTAATAAACTGGTCCATGTAATCTTTCCTTTCTAGTAAAAATCTCTGCATAATGAAATCAGAATGTGCATTTCTGATTATACACTGGATCATTTTTTGTCCAAAATAGTATGCAAGAAAGTCAAATAACTTATTATGTTTTGTTTTAAATATACCATGTTCTTTCTTTATAAAAGTGTGTTCAAGTGAGTTTAGTTCATCAAGTAGAACAAGTGGTGATGTGCCTCTGTCCAATCTGCATGCCTCATACGTATTCTCAATGATCTTTCTTGTTTCTACATTTATCTCTTCTGAAAACATTTCCTCCTTTAAGTTGTTGTTAAACATAACACACAAAGCCATTGCACAGTATTTTCTATAATGACCTTTTTTATTAAGCTTGTTAATTTCAGTTTCGTATACCGAAAATGGATTTTTGAAGAATTCTGTTATATTGACCTCGGGACTTTCATTATACAATTTACAGAGAAGTGGAAAGAAATCATATAAATCACAGTACTGAATAATCTCTGATGCTTTTGTTTTCAGATATATTTCTGCTATTGACGTTTTCTCTGTCTCTGATAAACACAAATCTTTTGTTCGTAGGTTACAAACAGATGTCCTGAAAATGGATAAAGATTCAAACTTTTCGTCCTGGTACACTTGTAATCGACACGCGACAATAATTTTTGTTAATTTGTTTTCAATCAACATCTTTATTTGTTCCATAACAGATTCCCAATTGTCAAGGTCGGACTGGTTTATGGAATAAGTCCCACAAAAGTCATCAATTACAAATAGTGTTTTCTGATTTGGATTATTAAACTGGATAATATCATTTGGATTAGTAACTGGAAGTACATCATACCCTTCTTTTTCTTTCATGTTTAATGCCACATGACGTAAAATGGATGTCTTTCCAACACCAGAACTAGCTGTAATAGTGAGACAACTGTTTTCCTTGATACATTTCAAAACACATTTCGCAGCTCTGGTTTCAACAAAGTTATCAGCATTCTTCTGCCACTTATCCAACTGCTTACTAACTTGCTCTGAAACATCAAGGAGTAAATTATTACCAAAGATAATTTAAAAAACAATAAAATATTAATGCTCAACATGTATTCATTCAACTTTGTATTTACTAATTTGTGACTCAGAATGCCTGAGATGATGGTAACTTATGCATAATGCTAAGTGATGGGAGCAATATTATTTCTGTTCTGCTTAATTTGATTAATAAAATTGAGAATGGAAATGGGGAATGTGTCAAAGAGACTGAATTGTAAATTGAAAGTCTTAAAGATAACAGTCTTACAATCTTAATACCGGTAGCACTAAACTTTACATCATCAATGATTTATGAAAATCAATGAACCTTTGTGAGCACATACTCCACGCCCCAACATTGTAACTAGGCAAAAACATCATCAGATTCCTAATTTTTAAGACTCAAACTCATTGATAAAAATTTCTAGTGAATATACACTTCTACATATTATGTCCTCATTTACTAAAAGTTTCACGAAATTCTCTTATGTGTTTTCACAGGAGTAAATGTGATGACAAACTGTTATATCAGTATAGTCCAAATTGTAATTTTTTATTTAGTTCATAGGGGTATAACTCCTAGAAAATAGATTTGAATTATAATTTCTGTGGATGTGCACATCTACGTAGTGAGTCCTCATTAACTCCAAAGTTTCATAAAATTCTGCTGTGTGGTTTCATAGGAGTTGTGATGACAAACTGTTGCAACAGTATATGCATAAGTTCTAAGTTCAAAGGGCATAACGCCTATAAAAAAAATTAATCATATATTGACTGACTTTAGAAACGCAACACAAATTTTCTAAATTATCTTCGAAAATAGTAAAATATAAATGGGGAATGTGTTCATGGGACACAGATGATACCCCCATTGCATATCATCATAAAGGGACATAACTCAAGAACTGTAACAGTGACACAACCCAAATGTGTACTTAATCTGAGTTTGGTAATAAGCATTGTTTATAAGTTTCATAACATTTATTTGAGGCAAACTTAAGTTAGAGAACGGAAACGAAAAATTTAGAAATTTTTCCATTTGCAAAGGGGCTTAACTCTAGAACGATAAAAGTGACGCCACCAAAATTCGAACTTAATCTATATTTTGTGGTAATTAGCATTGTTCATAAGTTTCATAACATTTGGTTGAGGCAAACTAAAGTAATAGAACAACCAGATGCTCCGCAGGGCGTAGCTTTATACGACCGCAGAGGTTGAACCCTGAACGGTTGGGGCAAGTATGGACACAACATTCAAGATGGATTCAGCTCTAAATTTGGATTGTGATTAAATAGTTGACACAGCATAGGTTTCTGACACAGAATGAATGTGTTCTAATGAACTTAAAATTTTTGTTTTCTCTTAGAGCAATTCACTATGCTGTTGAATATTAATCCTCTCAAAACAAGAATGTGTCCTCAGTACACGAATGCCCCACTCGCACTATCATTTTCCATGTTCAGTGGACCGTGAAATTGGGGTAAAAACTCTAATTTGGCATTAAAATTAGAAAAATCATATCATAGGGGACATGTGTACTAAGTTTGAAGTCGATTGGACTTAAACTTCATCAAAAACTACCTTGACCAAAAAATTTAACCTGAAGCGGGACAGACGGAGGGACGAACGGATGGACGAACGAACGGATAGACGGACGGACGCACAGACCAGAAAACATAATGCCCCTCTACTATCGTAGGTGGGGCATAAAAATGTTTAAAGAAATTTTCTTTTTTATTTATGAAATTTCAAATGAGAAAAATTGAACCCAATTTTTTTAATCACATCCCCCTTTCCCTTATTCCAAAACTAATCTCAATTAAAATTTCTAATGGAGTTTGCAACAATAACTACTCATTTAAATACATCATAAAATATTAAGATGTAAAAAAAACTGCTTGTTATCACTGAATGTTATTTATTATAATTTATCAGTTGGTAGTAAAAAGTGAATATACATTGTATATTGTATATAACAAAGATTTAAGTTGATTCTGGACAAAGAAAGATAACTCCAATTAAAAAAAATTCTTGCTATTGCACAATATTTTGCAATTAGATATTTCTTGCTTACTATTCTGGACAAAGAAAGATAACTCTAATTAAAAAAAAATTTGCTATTTCACAATATTGTGCAATTAGATATTTCTTGACATTGCGCAATACTGTGCAATTGAAAAGACTTGCTATTGCACAATACTTAATATAATAATTTTAGATCCTGATTTGGACCAACTTGAAAACTGGGCCCATAATAAAAAATCTAAGTACATTTTTGGATTCAGCATATCAAAGAACCTCAAGATTTCAATTTTTGTTGAAATCAGACTAAGTTTAATTTTGGACCCTTTGGACTTTAGTGTAGACCAATTTGAAAACAGGACCAAAAATGAAGAATCTACATACACAGTTAGATTTGGTATATCAAAGGACCCCATTTATTCAATTTTTGATGAAATCAAACAAAGTTTAATTTTGGACCCCGATTTGGACCAACTTGAAAACTGGGCCAATAATCAAGAATCTAAGTACATTTTTAGATTCAGCATATCAAAGAACCTAACTGATTCATTTTTTGTCAAAATCAAACTAAGTTTAATTTTGGACCCTTTGGACCTTAATGTAGACCAATTTGAAAACGGGACCAAAAGTTAAGAATCTACATACACAGTCATGACAGTTAGATTCGGCATATCAAAGAACCCCAATTATTCAATTTTGATGAAATCAAACAAAGTTTAATTTTGGACCCTTTGGGCCCCTTATTCTGTTGGGACCAAAACTCCCAAAATCAATACCAACCTTCCTTTTATGGTCATAAACCTTGTGGTTAAATTTCATAGATTTCTATTTACTTATACTAACGTTATGGTGCGAAAACCAAGAAAAATGCTTATTTGGGTCCCTTTTTGGCCCCTAATTCCTAAACTGTTGGGACCTAAACTCCCAAAATCAATACCAACCTTCCTTTTGTAGTCATTAACATTGTGTTTAAATTTCATTGATTTCTATTTACTTAAACTAAAGTTATTGTGCGAAAACCAAGAATAATGCTTATTTGGGCCCTTTTTTGGCCCCTAATTCCTAAACTGTTGAAACCTAAACTCCCAAAATCAATCCCAACCGTTCTTTTGTGGTCATAAACCTTGTGTCAAAATTTCATAGATTTCTATTAACTTAAACTAAAGTTATAGTGCGAAAACCAAGAAAATGCTTATTTGGGCCCTTTTTGGCCCCTAATTCCTAAAATGTTGGGACCAAAACTCCCAAAATCAATACCAACCTTCCTTTTGTGGTCATAAACCTTGTGTTAAAATTTCATAGATTTCCATTCACTTTTACTAAAGTTAGAGTGCGAAAACTAAAAGTATTCGGACGCCGGACGACGACGACGACGACGACGACGACGACGACGACGTGATAGCAATATACGACGAAAAATTTTTCAAATTTTGCGGTCGTATAAAAACAAACTTTTCAGCAAATTTTCTATTTGTAAAGGGGCATAACTCTAAAAGGTTAAAGTGACGCCACCAAAATTTAAATTTGATTTGTGTTTTGTGGTAATAAGCATTGTGTATAAGTTTCATAACATTTGGTTCTGGCAAACTAAAGTTAGAGAACAGAAAGGAAAAATTCAACAATTTTTCCATTTGTAAAGGGGCATAACTCTAGAACGGTAAAAGGGAGGCTACCAAAATTCAAACTTGATCTGTGTTTTGTGGTAATAAGCATTAATCATTATTTCATAACATTTGGTTGAGGCAAACTAAAGTTAGAGAACTGAAACCAATTTTGGAACGTACGTACAGACGGACAAGGGTAAAACTAAATGCCGTTTCACAAATGATATCGGATATGTTCCTTACATCGTAACTACAATCCCCTTCCCTTTCATGAATGTGACCTATCGAATTAGACTATTTACCAGATTTGTTATCACATAAGCAACATGACTGGTGCCACATGTGGAGCAGGATCTGCTTACCCTTCCGGAGCACCTGAGATCACCCCTAGTTTTCGGTGGGGTTCGTGTTGTTTATTCTTTAGTTTTCTTTGTTGTGTCATGTGTACTATTGTTTGTCTGTTTGTCTTTTTGATTTTTAGCCATGGCGTTGTCAGTTTATTTTAGATTTATGAGTTTGACAGTCCCTTTGATATCTTTTGTCCCTCTTTTAATGCCCCCTCCGCGACAGCGGGCATAAATATTATTTGTTTTGTTATTTACGACAGTCATACATCTATCTGGTGAGTAAAAATCAATTATTTTCTTACCTGGGTAAGCCAGGTAATTTAGGGGTGAGAGGAGCATGAAATGTTCGACGCTGGATGGCGGGTAGCTGAATAAATTTTAAACCGGTTTTTATTGTCCTAAAGATGTGTTACATCCTTTGCCTTCCTTTAACCAATTGAACTTTTTGGGATTTCACAATGTAGCGACTTAGTGATGAAAATCGTAATCAAGCCATCGGAATGTTACAGACAGGAATATTAAGTCAATGTGCTCTTTCAAGACATTTTAATGTTAGCAATTCAAAAAGAAGGCTTTTATGTCAACGCTACAGATAAACAGGAGCAGTTAAAGATCGTCTGAGACCCGGACAACCGCAAATAACGACGCCGCACCAACAAAATGCCATCATACTATGACATTTGCAGAATGGTTTCACAACGGCACTGGCTACGGTTACATGGAAATGTAACAATAATAAAAATATTATTGTTACATTGGCGACTAATTGCCAGAATGCAAAGTTGGGTAAGGAACTGATTAATTACGAATGTAACAATAATTATTGAGGCTACAGTTCACGAGGGCGACCTCAGCCGCAAACCAAATTATTGGACGCCATGGCAGAGCAATTAATGCTAAAACAGTGTCCCGTATACTGGAATGTCGTCAAATTCACTGTAGGAGGCTCTAACCAGGTGCTCCGCAGGGCGCAGCTTTATACGACCGCAGAGGTCGAACCCTGAACAGTTGGGGCAAGTATGGACAAAACATTCAAGCATGATACAGCTCTGAATTTGGATTGTGATCAAATTTTTGACATTACATGGGGTTTTTTTTACACAAAACAAATGCCAAGATTTTACAAATCAATTAAAGATTTCTTCTTCAAACTTTTTAAATCTAAAATTAAATAGTTGACACAGCATAGGTTTCTGACACAGAATGAATGTGGTCTAATGAACTTAAAAGGTTTTTTTTGCCTTTGAGCAAATCACTATGCTGTTGAATATTAATCCTCTCAAAAAAATGTTTGAAGAAATTTTCTTTTTATTTATGAAATGAGAAAAATTTAACCCCCCCCCCTTTTTTTTCACATCCCCGTTTCCCTTTTTCAAAACTGATAACAATTCCAATTTCTAATGGAGTTTGCAACAATAACTACTCATTTAAATACATCATAAAATATTAAGATGTAAAAAAACTGCTTGTTATCACTGAATGGTAAAGATTATTTAAATTTATCAGTTGGTAGTAAAAAGTGTATATACATTGTATATTGTATATAACAAAGATTTAAGTTGATTCTGGACAAAGAAAGATAACTCCAATTAAAAAAAATTCTTGCTATTGCACAAATAGGATATTTCTTGCTTACTATTCTGGACAAAGAAAGATAACTCTAATTAAAAAAAAATTTGCTATTTCACAATATTGTGCAATTAGATATTTCTTGCCATTGCACAATACTGTGCAATTGAAAAGACTTGCTATTGCACAATACTTAATATAATAATTTTAGATCCTGATTTGGACCAACTTGAAAACTGGGCCCATAATCAAAAATCTAAGTACATGTTTAGATTCAGCATATCAAAGAGGCCCAAGAATTCAATTTTTGTTAAAATCAAACTTAGTTTAATTTTGGACCCTTTGGACTTTAATGTAGAATTTGAAATTTGAAAACAGGACCAAAAATGAAGAATCTACATACACAGTTAGATTTGGCATATCAAAGAACCCCAAGGATTCAATTTTTGATGAAATCAAACAAAGTTTAATTTTGGACCCTTTGGACCTTAATGTAGACCAATTTGAAAACTGGACCAAAAAAACTTCAATAATCAAGAATCTAAGTACATTTTTAGATTCAACATATCAAAGAACCCAACCGATTCATTTTTTGTCAAAATCAAACTAAGTTTAATTTTGGACCCTTTGGACCTTAATGTAGACCAATTTGAAAACGGGACCAAAAGTTGAGAATCTACATATACAGTTAGATTCGGCATATCAAAGAACCCCAATTATTCAATTTTGATGAAATCAAACAAAGTTTAATTTTGGACCCTTTGGGCCCCTTTTTCCTAAACTGTTGGGACCAAAACTCCCAAAATCAATACCAACCTTCCTTTTATGGTCATAAGCCTTGTGTTTAAATTTCATAGATTTGTATTTACTTATACTAACATTATAGTGCGAAAACCAAGAAAAATGCTTATTTGGGTCCCTTTTTGGCCCCTAATTCCTAATCTGTTCGGTCCTAAACTCCCAAAATAAATACCAACCTTCCTTTTGTGGTCATAAACATTGTGTTTAAATTTCATAGATTTCCATTTACTTAACCTAAGGTTATTGTGCAAAAACCAAGAAAAATGCTTATTTGGGCCCTTTATTGGCCCCTTATTCCTAAACTATTGAAACCAAAACTCCCAAAATCAATCCCAATCTTTCTTTTGTGGTCATAAACCTTGTGTCAAAATTTCATAGATTTCTATTAACTTAAACTAAAGTTATGGTGCGAAAACCAAGAAAATGCTTATTTGGGCCCTTTTTGGCCCCTTATTCCTAAAATGTTGGGACCAAAACTCCCAAAATCAATACCAACCTTCCTTTTATGGTCATAAACCTTGTGTTAAAATTTCATAGATTTCTATTCACTTTTACTAAAGTTAGAGTGCGAAAACTAAAAGTATTCGGACGCCGGACGATGACGACGACGACGACGACGACGACGACGACGACGACGACGACGCAGACGCCAACGTGATAGCAATATACGACGAAAATTTTTTCAAAATTTGCGGTCGTATAAAAAAGACTTATTTTGACTTTGCGTCATAGACGAAATCAACAACAATGGGCCAGGCAACAACTGCAGCAGTAGAGAATCGTGTGGTGTTTTCTGATGAATCACGGTTCAATGTCAGTTTTGCGGACAGTAGAACGAGAATCTACAGAAGAGAAAATGAATGCTACGCTGAGATAACTGTGTTCTTATACATGACAGATTTAGAGGCGGAGGTGTAATGGTATGGGGCTCTATAAACAACAATTTTTTGATACGGTTGGGTATTGTCAATGGCACATTAAAATAGCTAGACGCTATATTGATGAAATTTTGCAGCCAGTTGTCGTTCCAGAGCTACGACGTTATGGACAGTTCAATCAATTAACATTCCAACATGATAATGTGCGTGCACATATCGCTAGCTTGACTCAAAACTTGAATGGAGTAGATGTTATTGAATGAACTGCTCTTTAGAAGCTATCCTACGAAACAACGGTGGCCACATCCGATACTGAAAATCTAAAACCAGACTGTAAGTGTTAACCACAGTACTTCAACAAGGAACATTACGTCATTGGGTTTTCGATTGACTGTAAATTTTGTCTGTAATGTTGAAAGATTGATTAAGTATTCGTATATACCATGAATTTGTGTAATTTATTATTTATTTAATTTAAAAACGTCCGATTTATTTAGGTGTTGGGTTTCTAAAGTCTGTCAGTATAATTTCCTGTCAATCTGCACATCTATATAGTATGTTCTAATTAACTACAAAGTTTCATGAAATTATACAGTGTGGTTCAGAGAAGTTGTGATGACAAGAACATGACTAAAGAACTGACGAACGGACAGATGGGTCAAAAACATTATACACTAGGCAACTTTGTTGTGTGATGTATAATGAAGTCAAGGTCATATGAACAATGACTGACAACCATGTAAACCTTACAATCATTTCAGACATCAAATAAAGTTGACCTAATTCTGATAGTATCTAAGAAACGCACATCAATATACACCAAGTATAGTTGACCTATTAGGCTAAATAAAAGTATATGTGTGGTTCTGGATATCTCAAAATAATATTAACAGCTCAGCAGGGCGCAGCTTGATATGACCACAGAGGTCCAACCCTGCACAGTTGCGGCAAATATGGACTCAACGCTTAAGCATTTGAGATACAGCTCTGAATTTGGATTGATTAAATATTTCACAACATAGGTTTCTGGCAAAGAATGAATATAGTCTAATAAGAACTTAAAAATTTGAAATATGAAATTTACCTTTAACCGTCCAATGTCCAAAATCTAAATACAGCCCTTTATAGCTAGCTGTTTGGTGTGAGCCAAGGTTCCGTGTTGAAGGCTGTACTATGACCTATATTGATTTACTTTTACATATTGGTACTTGGGTGGAGAGCTGTCTTATCGGAACTCATACCACATCTTCTTATATCTATTAGATTCAACATATCAAAGAACCGCAAGAATACATTTTTTTTTTAAATCAAAGTTTAATTTTGGAACCCGATTTGGAATAAAACCCAGAAAACTTGGCCCAAAATATGAAAATATAAAACATGTCAAAGAACCATAAGATTTCAATTTTTGTTAAAATATAATTAAAGTTCAATTTTGGACCCTTTGGACCTGTATGTAGATCAATTTGAAAACGGGGAACAAACTCAAAAATTTAAATACACACTTAGATTCAGCATATTAAAGAACCACACGAATTTAACTTTTTATGAAATTTTGGACCATTTGGACCTTAATGTGTAACATTTTGAAAATAAGTCCCAAAATTAAACATCGAAATACAATGTTAGATTCGGCATATCATACATTTGTCATAGATCCTTACTTATTTGGTGAAAACAAACAAAGTTTAATTGTGGAATATTTGGCCCTCAATGTTGACCAATTTGAGAAAGGAGCCCCAACATTGAAAATCAAAATACATGGGTAGAATCAACATATTAAAGAACCCAAGGAATTCAATGTTTGATGAAATCAAACAAAATTTAATCTTGAACCCTGATTTGGACCAACTAGTAAAACTTGGACCAACATCAAAAACCGTTATATAAGTTTTGATTCAACATTTCAAAGAACCACAAGAATTCATTTTTTGTTAAAATATATAACTTAGTGTAATTTTGGACCCTTTGGACCTTAATATGGACTTATTTGAAAACCGGTACTAAAATCAAAAATCTAAACAAACAGTTAGATTCAGCATATCAAAGATCCCAAGGAATTCAATAATTGATAAAATCAAACTAAAGTTTAATTTAGGACACTTTGGACCTGTTTTTACCAATTTGAAAACGGACCAAAGAGTAAATTTATAAGTCTAGATATGGTTAAATTAAGCATATCAAAGAAAAATTCGTAAGGGTTCAACGGAACCCAGTGTCTCGCCTACTTTTGCTGTTATAAATCGCAGCCTCAAGAAAAATGAGGAAAAACATCAATAAAAATTTCCCTATCGATACTGTCTTTTGATTGAAAGAAGCTCCCAAGTTTGGTAAAAAATCCAGGATAGTTTATGAATCTAAAAAATGTTTTATAAACTTTAACTGCAGATCTAGACTGTATGTAATGTTAACTGGAAGAAAAACTAAGTCCATTTATAAGTAAAATACAGAAAAAGTGATTTTTTTTTTTACAAAATTTACTTCTGAATAATATCTAATGATCAGAAACAAGCTTTTGTCTAAGTTTGGTAGAAATCCAGGATAGTTTAAGAACATTATAAAAATTTTAAAAACTTAAACCACAGAGTGAATGTTTTGTTTCTGGCAAAAAAACTAAGTCCATTTATCATGTTTATAAGTAAAATACGGAAAAGTGGAAATTTATTTTCACAAAATTTTCTTCTTGATACTATCTTATGATCATAAACAAGCTTCTGTTCAAGTTTGGTACAAATCAAGGATAGTTTATGAAAGTTATTAAAATTTTAAAAACTTTAACCACAGAGTGAATGTAATGTTTCCTCGCAGAAAAACTAAGTCCATTTATAAGTAAAATACGGAAAAGTGGAAATTTATCTTTACAAAATTTTCTTCTTGATACTTTTTTATGATCATAAACAAGCTTCTGTCCAAGTTTGGTACAAATCAAGGATAGTTTAAGAAAGTTATTAAAATTTTAAAAACTTTAACCACAGCATGAATGTAATGTTTCCTCGCAGAAAAACTAAGTTCATTTAGGCAGCAACCATTTGATTTTCTGGGGGGGGGGCTATGGTTTTTTTTGGAAAAAAAAGTTTGTTTCCAGTTTTTTGAGAAAAAAATAATTTGTTTTGAATTCTGAAAAAAAAAATTGTTTGTTACACCCTCAGCTGCCACTATATGTAATGCTAAAATTGAAAGGAAAAAATTGTTTTCGACTTGTCGCGAAAAAAATAGTTTGTTTTTCGCCGCAGGCGAAAAAAAAAAGTTTGTACAGAAAAAAAACCCATAGCCCCCCCCAGAAAATCAAATGGTTGCTGCCTTATAAGTAAAATACGGAAAAAATGGAATTTTATTTTTACAAAATTTACTTCTGGATACTTTCTTATGATCATAAATAAGCTTCTGTCCAAGTTTGGTAGAAATTCAGTATAGTATAAGAAAGTTATTAAAATTTCAAAAACTTTAAACACAGAGTGAATATTTCTGGACGCCGCCGACGACAACAAAATGTAGGATCGCTTAGTCTCACATTTTCGACTAAAGTCGAAGGCTCGACAAAAATTTAATTTTTTTTACAAACCTCTCCCTTTTTTATAAAATATCTTTTCCCATTTCAAATTTTGTTAAAAATACATATCACTTATCATGTTAATAAGTTCTACTTTAGGGTTGTTAGTTCAAAAACTAAATTGAATACATTTTTTGTACCTCTTCTATTCCATGGAACTGGATCCTCAGAAATATCTGTGAGCTTTTTCACATCCACCTTTACATTTATTTGATCTAGCTCTAACCTATTCACATCTTTTTTAAATCTCTTCGCCTGCTGATTTGATACATTTTGTTTGTGCTGTAACAAATTATAGGATCTTTTCAAATTTGCTTGGCGAAACGTTAACATCTTCACGTCTTTCTTAGATTTGTCATGATCTAATTTTATCTTTTTTATATCTTGTTTTACTTCTGTATCAAGTGTTTCATGTGTTTGTTTAATTAATTCAATGTCCACTTTAGCCTGGTTTAAGTCTCGTAATATTTCTTGGCTTGACATGTCCAGTGGTTTTGTCATCAACTGATCACATTCTTGTTTCATTGCATTCCCTCCTATTCTAAGAACAGCCTTGAAAAGAAAACAAACTAGTTGTCTATGTAAGTTTAACATTTTGTTTTGCGAAAATAACATAAGCATGATAAGGCCACACTTAAAAATATTTTGGTTTGCCCAAACCCTACCCAAAGGTTGAGACAGTGGGTATGTAGGTATAGGCATTTCCTTTTTTTCCACAAAAGGAAATTGAAGCACAGATGTTTATTAGTCTTCATGTTTATTTGATTAAAAAAAACTTCTTCAAATTAGGACAATAAAAGATTTTGAGTAGGCAGCTTTTTCCTGGGTAGGTAGGGTTAGGGCAAACAAACCTATTCTTTGTTATGGCATAAACTGCTTGATAAAGGGATATTGGGATGAATTGTCTCATTGACAATCATACCACATCTTCTCTTTATATTCATACACAGGTTTCCTTGGAAGAATGAAAAGAAGCAAGCTTCAATATTTAACTTTACATTCCCTTAATAACTATACAGCTAATGTCCTCTCACTAAATAATTAAAAGTTTGGGGACAGTTGAATGCATCTATCCCATCGAACTTGAAATAAAGCAAACAAAACATTCAGTAAATAATTATAAGAACTCTGCCTCATATCTTGACTTACACCTAGAAAATTGACAATAATGAGAATAAAACTTTTAGACAGAAGTGATGTTTTTAGTTTCCCAATTATGAATATTCCATTTTATTACATTAGTTGCAATATATTACATTGATTTCCCAGTTAAATAAAAACCGATAATTTCACATGTGAAATAAACGTGGTTATTTCACTCTCTGACGTCATACAACAATAGGCGTTGTCAAGACGTCGATAACGTCGGATAAAAATGAATTGTCAATGCGTAGGAAAAAGATATAGTTCCTTACATTTTCTACATTAATTTAATAAAAAAAAGCCATTTGCCAATGTAATAAAAAGAATAACTAATCGCCGTATTTGAATATCAAAAATAAGACAACTTGTGACCGAACGCCGCTATGGATTAAACTCGTGCTGCGCACTCGTTTAATCCATGCGTCGTTCGGTCACGCGTTGTCTTATTTTTTATATTCAAATACGGCGATTAGTTATACTATAACTAATGTAGCAACATTCCAACAACGCCTGCATATGTAGTACATGTATATACTGTATCTCAATTGATACAAATTAACAATATTATCCCAGAGTTTGCATTTCCTATCATGATTTCCTCAATAAAAGCTTGTTGCTTAATACAAGGAAGCTATTGAACAATGTTGAAACAAGAATACAAAGAAGTAAAACTGAAATCATTTTTTCCAAAACTGTTAAAAGTGCCATCCCATTATGGTTGAGTCTGATTGGTCGATATCATTATTGAATTTATGTTTCACGGAAGACAATGGATATGTTTCATCTGTCTTAATGACCGTCCTGTTCACTCTTCCGTGAATGTGACCCACCAATTTAGACTGATCACTTTATACTTACATGAGCAACACAACAGGTGCTACATGTGAAGCAGGATCTGGTCACCATTCTAGGATACATTAAATCACCCCTTGATTTAGGTGAGGTTCATGTTGTCCTGTCTTTTGAGTTTTCTAGGTTGTGTTTTGTGTGTTGGTGATTTATCACGTTTTGTCTGTTTTATTCCACTTATGAGGTTTGAATATACATATAATCCTCTGGTTAACAGAAAGACAGATAGAAAGGACAAACCAGATGCTTCACAGAGCGCAGCTTTATCAAAGAACCCCAATTATTCAATTTTTGATGAAATCAAAGTAAGTTCAATTTTGGACCCTTTGGGCCCCTTATTCCTAAACTGTTGGAACCAAAACTCCCAAAATCAAACCCAACCTTCCTTTAGTGGTCATAAACCTTATGTTTAAATTTCATAGATTTCTATTTACTTAAACTAAAGTCATGGTGCGAAAACCAAGAATAATGCTTACTTGGGCCCCTTTTTGGCCCCTAATTCCTAAACTGTTCAGACCTCAACTCCCAAAATCAATACCAACCTGTCTTTTGTGGTCATAAACCTTGTGTTTAAATTTCAATGAAGTCTATTTACTTAAACTAAAGTTATTGTGCGAAAACCAAGAATAATGCTTATTTGGGCCCTTTTTTGGCCCCTAGTTCCTAAACTGTTGGAACCAAAACTCCCAAAATCAATCCCAACCTTCCTTTTGTGGTCATAAACCTTGTGTCAAAATTTCATAGATTTCTATTTACTTAAACTTAAGTTATTGTGCAAAAACCAAGAAAATGCTTATTTGGGCCCTTTTTGGCCCCTAATTCCTAAAATGTTGGGACCAAAACTCCCAAAATCAATCCCAACCTTCCTTTTGTGGTCATAAACCTTGTGTTAAAATTTCACAGATTTCTATTCACTTTTACCTTAGTAAGAGTGCGAAAACAAAAAGTATTCGGACGACGACGACGACGACGACGCCAACGTGATAGTAATAAACGATGAAAATTTTAAATTTTTGCGGTCGTATAAAAATACATTCAACAGTATTTTTTTATCTAATTTATTCATACATATATCACTCAAATTCAAACGACTGTGGCCAGGAACATATATATTAACTAGATATACTGTTCCCAGCTGTGGTTTATCATATTGGCACTGGCTACGGTGTAACAATAATAAAAATGTTATTGTTACATTGGAAATTAATTGCCAGAATGAAAGGTAGGGTAAGGAACTGATTTTAAATTAGGAATATAACAAAAATTATTGAGGCTACAGCTACATTTGGTTATTTTTACATTAATTCACGTCAATGTACGCTGGGACTAGTAAGATAAAACTCGATGAAAACTTTATTTGAATTTTACAAAACTGCATACAATTTTAACACCAGATGCTCCGCAGGGCGCAGCTATATACGACCGCAGAGGTTGAACCCTGAACAGTTGGGGCAAGTATGGACACAACATTTAAGCTGGATTCAGCTCTAAATTTGGATTGTGATTATATAGTAGATACAGCATAGGTTTCTGACACAGAATGAATATGGTCTAATGAACTTAAAAATTTTTTTGCCTTTGAGCAATTCACTATGCTGTTGAATATTAATCCTCTCAAAAAAATGTTTGAAGAAATTTTCTTTTTATTTATGAAATCTGAAATGAGAAAAATTCCCCCCCCCCCCCCATTTTTTTTCACATCCCCCTTTCCCTTTTTCCAAAACTGATCTCAATTCAAATTCTTAATGGAGTTTGCAACAATAACTACTCATTTAAATACATCATAAAATATTAAAATGTAAAATAAAGTGCTTGTTATCACTGAACGGTAAAGATTGTTTTAATTTATCAGTTGGTAGTAAAAGTGAATTTATACATTGTATATTGTATAAAAAAAAAAAGCCCAAGAATTCATTTTTTGTTAAAATCAAACTTAGTTTAATTTTGGACCCTTTGGACTTTAATGTAGACCAATTTGAAAACGGGACCAAAAATTAAGAATCTACATAAACAGTCAGATTTGTCATATCAAAGAACCCCAATTATTCAATTTTTGATGAAATCAAACAAAGTTTAATTTTGGACCCCGATTTGGACCAACTTGAAAACTGGGCCAATAATCAAAAATCTATGTACATTTTTAGATTCAGCATATCAAAGAACCCCAAGGATTCAATTTTTGTTAAAATCAATTTAAGTTTAATTTTGGACCCTTTAGACCTTAATGTAGACCAATTTGAAAACGGGACCAAAAACTAAGAATCTACAAATTGTCGGGACCAAACCTACCAAAATAAAACTCAACCTTCCTTTAATGGTCATAAACATTGTGTTTAAATTTCATAGACTTCTATTTACTTATACTAAAGTTATGGTGCAAAAACCAAGAATAATGCTTATTTGGGCCCCTTTTTGGCCCCTAATTCCTAAACTGTTGGGACCAAAACTCCCAAAATCTATCCCAACCTTCCTTTTGTGTTCATAAACCTTGTGTTTAAATTTCATTGATTTCTATTTACTTAAACTAAAGTTATAGTGCGAAAACCAAGAAAATGCTTATTTGGGCCCTTTTTGGCCCCTAATTCTTAAAATGTTGGGACCAAAACTCCCAAAATCAATCCCAACCTTCCTTTTGTGGTCATAAACCTTGTGTTAAAATTTCATAGATTTCTATTCACTTTTACTAAAGTTAGAGTGCGAAAACTTAAAGTATTCGGACGACGACGACGCAAGACGACGCAAGACGACGACGCAGGACGACGACGACGACGCCAATGTGATAGCAATATACGACGAAAAATTAAAATGTTTGCTGTCGTATAAAAAGTGCTTGTTATCACTGAATGGTAAAGATTGTTTTAATTTATCAGTTGGTAGTAAAAGTGAATATACATTGTATATTGTATAAAACAATGATTTAAGTTGATTCAACTACTATTCTGGACAAAGAAAGATAACTCCAATTGAAAATTTCTTGCTATTGCACAATATTGTGCAATTAGATATTTCTTGCTATTGCGCAATACTGTGCAATTGAAAATATTTGCTATTGCACAATACTGTGCAACTGAAGATTTCTTGCTATTGCGCAATACTGTGCAATTGAAAATTTCTTGCTATTGCACAATACTGTGCAATTGAAGATTTCTTGCTATTGATGAATACTGTGCAATTGAAAATTTCCTGCTATTGCACAATACTTAATATAATAATTTTGGATCCTGATTTGGACCAACTTGAAAACTAGGCTCATAATCAAAAATCTAAGTACATGTTTAGATTCAGCATATCAAAGAAGCCCAAGAATTCAATTTTTGTTAAAATCAAACTTAAAATTAAACGGTTAAAATCAAAATTAAACGGTGTTTATATATCTCAACTTGTACGATTCGCTCGTGTATGTAACAATGTTTTAGATTTTAACGAGAGAAATTTATGTATTACTGAAAAATTATTACACCAGGGTTTTCGATATCACAAACTAGTCAAAACATTTACTAAATTTTATCATCGATATAAAGACATCATTCGTAAATATAGCTCAACATGCAGACTTCTAATACGTTCAGGTATTTCACATCCGATTTTTTATGGTAATATTCTTTATAAAGCACAAAGGTGTCAGTATTCACCCCAGAAACTTACAAAACCTTTG
Source organism: Mytilus galloprovincialis (assembly GCF_965363235.1). Taxonomy (NCBI): domain Eukaryota; kingdom Metazoa; phylum Mollusca; class Bivalvia; order Mytilida; family Mytilidae; genus Mytilus; species Mytilus galloprovincialis. The sequence continues at coordinate 5,456,039 of NC_134847.1, forward strand.
AATAGACTTATTAAGAAGGGATATAATTACGATACTGTTGTCAAGTCATTAAAGATTGCATATTTTGGCGTTAATATTGAGTCACTGATAAGGTCTTTGCATCGGAACTAAACACATTTATTCTAAAAACAGTTGTTGGCATGACACGGGTTATGTTCTTCTCATATATGTTATGATGGTATGATACTAAACCCCTAACGGGAAGGATTGTGCCTGATGTTCATATGATGAAATCATAATCTTTCAGTCAGTTTAATTGAAGTCTGGAGCTGGCATGTCAGTTAACTGCTAGTAGTCTGTAGTTATTTATGTATTATTGTCATTTTGTTTATTTTCTTTGGTTACATCTTCTGACATCAGACTCGGATTTCTCTTGAACTGAATTTTAATGTGCGTATTGTTATGCGTTTACTTTACTACATTGGTTAGAGGTATAGGGGGAGGGTTGAGATCTCACAAACATGTTTAACCCCGCCGCATTTTTGCGCCTGTCCCAAGTCAGGAGCCTCTGGCCTTTGTTAGTCTTGTATTATTTTAATTTTAGTTTCTTGTGTACAATTTGGAAATTAGTATGGCGTTCATTATCACTGGACTAGTATATATTTGTTTAGGGGCCAGCTGAAGGACGCCTCCGGGTGCGGGAATTTCTCGCTACATTGAAGACCTGTTGGTGACCCTCTGCTGTTGTTTTTTATTTGGTCGGGTTGTTGTCTCTTTGACACATTCCCCATTTCCATTCTCAATTTTATTAGTTTAATTTTTTACCCTTTGGACTTTAATGTAGACCAATCTGAATACGGGACCAAAAATTAAGAATCTACATACAGTTAGATTTGGCATATCAAAGAACCCCAAGTATTCAATTTTTGATGAAATCAAACAAAGTTTAATTTTGGACCCCGATTTGGACCTTAATGCAGACCAATTTGAAAACAGGACCAAAAATTAAGAATCTACATACACAGGCAGATTCAGCATATCAAAGAACCCAAATTATTCAATTTTTGATGAAATAAAGCAAAGTTTAATTTTGGACCCTTTTGGACCCTTATTTCTAAACTGTAGGGACCAAAACTTCCAAAATCAATCCTAACCTTCCTTTAATGGTCATAAACCTTGTGTTTAAATTTCATAGATTTCTATTTACTTATACTAAAGTTATGGTGCAAAAACCAAGAATAATGCTTATTTGGGCCCCTTTTTAGCCCCTAATTCCTAAACTCTTGGGACCTAAACTCCCAACCTTCCTTTTGTGTTCATAAACCTTTGTGTTTAAATTTCATTGATTTCTATTTACTTATACCAAAGTTATTGTGCAAAAACCAAGAATAATGCTTATTTGGGCCCTTTTTTGGTCCCTAATTCCTAAACTGTTGAAACCAAAACTCCCAAAATCAATCCCAACCTTTCTTTTGTGGTCATAAACCTTGTCTCAAAATTTCATAGATTTCTATTTACTTAAACTAAAGTTATAGTGCGAAAACCAAGAAAATGCTTATTTGGGCCCTTTTTGGCCCCTAATTCCTAAAATGTTGGAACCAAAACTTCCAAAATCAATCCCAATCTTTCTTTTGTGGTCATAAACCTTGTGTTAAAATTTCATAGATTTCTATTGCGAGTAGAAAAATATCGCGAAGTTAAATCGTCGCGAATATGTAAAACTTGGATCTTTTCGTATTTAACAACATCAAGTTAATTATAAAACCGTGAAATTAAATTGCCGCGAAATGGACTCGAAACGGCTAAACGCGAAATAAAGTATCCGCGAAAATAAGTTGGTTTACAGTATATACAACTCGTCTAAACATCAACCCAACAATGTTAGATCTGTAAATTTGCTTTCGCAAATTATATATATATCATTACACACTCTAGTGTTTGGTCAAGTATAAATTTTGTAATCATAACAGTTCGCAAGATGTAGAGAAGACATGATCTGTCCCTTAAGACATGGGGTTTTCAACTGAAACCAAATTTTTGACCTTGACCTTTGATATAGCAAGTTCTATATACATTACTAAGATGTAACAGTAAGTTTCTATAGTGTTTAACTATACATGTAGGTTCTACTTACATGAATGTGTTTTTAATTTGATAGATGCTTTTATACTTTTTTGTAAAATTGGTTTTTTTTTTAGATTGTAATACCATTGAACACAGTGATGACTGCTGTACCCATATTTTGACTATTTTATTTATTACGTCCGTTTTGTTCATGCATCGTTGTAGATATATCGGAATTTGATGAGACTGTTATATGACTGAGAGGTCTAGCGCTATAGAACCAGGTTCAATCCACCATTTTCTACATTTGAAAATGTCTGTACCAAGTCAGGAATACATATGACAGTTGTTGTCCATTCTTTTGATGTGTTTTGTTATTTGATTTTGCCATGTGATTAGGGACTTTCCGATTGAATTATCCTTGGAGTTCACTATTTTTGTGATTTTACTTTTTCATCACTTATATCCTTCCAAGCTGTGGTAAGTAATGTGCCATTTACCTTTCCATCATGAGGATGCACCAGGATATTTCTATAGTGTTTAATTGTAAGTTTTACTTACATTACTTATATCCTTCCAAGCTGTAGTCAACAATGTGACATCTACTTTGCCATCATGAAGGTGTGCCAGTAAGTTTCTATAGTGTTTAGTTGTAGGTTTTACTTACGTCGCTTATATCCTTCCAAGCTGTAGTGAATAATGCACCATCTACCTTGCCATCATTAAGATGTGCCAGTAAGTTTCTATAGTGTTTAGTTGTAGGTTTTACTTACATTACTTATATCCTTCCAAGTTGTAGTGAATAATGTGCCATCTACCTTGGCATCATTAAGATGTGCCAGTAAGTTTCTGTAATGTTTAGTTGTAGGTTTTACTTACGTCGCTTATATCCTTCCAAGCTGTGGTAAATAATGTGCCATCTACCTTGCCATCATGAAGATGTGCCAGTAAGTTTCTATAGTGTTTAATTCTGGCTAAATCTGATGCAGGTGTTGTTTCTGTAGCAACAGGTAGTTGGTCATATCCATTTACCGGAAGAACCAAGGGCACGTTTGGCAGGTTCCTCAGCAGTGCTATCATCAGTGTCACATCAAAAGTCTTAGAATCTGTGATACCTGCTAACAGAACAAATGGTATTGAAGAATATTTTGTTAATTTTTGAAGCTGTCTTTGAATTTTTAGACCAATCATCATGAAATCAAATAACAAATAAAGTTTTTTTATACTTTGCCAAAATGTGAATTACCATGTCAATACATACATGTATAATATTTTATTATTTGAGTTTTAATATATCCACTAACTATCTAAAGTTATTAAAATCAATAAAGTGTTTCTACAACAAGGCATATCAATTTGATTTTATGTAAATTATCTGTTTATAAACAATGAATTTTTTGAAACACTGAAGTATGTTTTACACCAGGCGTGGTTATTGGCACAATTTTTCAGATTTTTAATTTATGTTAAATGCTCCGCAACATTGTATTTCATTTTACGTCCTACTGATTTGATATGAGCACACTGATGAGTCTTTTCTGGGAAAAAACATGCATCTAGCATATTCCAAACAATTATGCAAAATTTTGCTGGAAAAGACAATTGAAGTTGCTAAAAAACATTTGAAAATTGCTAAACTTGTGGTGAGACTGACTTTATAGCAAATTCTTTAATATATCACGTTCATTGATGCAAAGATAAGGTTTGTATGATGATGATGATTGTTGGCTGCTTAATTGATTGATTGATTGTTGGTTGCTTAACGTCCAGTGGCAAATATTTCATGCATATTCAGGACGAGAACAAGTTCACAAAAAATACAATAGGTAGGTTGTTGTTATAGAGGCCATCTAGGATGATGGTCGGGGAAATTTGGACTGCCACTGGAAAATCAGGGTATATTCGATAGGGACAGAAATTTTGCCTTGCAACAGGCCACCTACGGACCCCTCAAAGAGTTGTTGCAAGGGTTCTTAACGTGCAAAGAGCGTGGCACTCTCTTTACACGAGGCATTGGATTTAACGTCCCCTTCTGACCGGACGTGACTGCGAACTTGATACATCCCGCACAGCCAAACGGACGCCCCACTTCAGCAAGCGTTTTACTGCCGGTCGGGAGAAGACCAAGTGACCGTATTTCTATACCCCAGTCACCCTTGGGGTAGTTGGCTGCTTAATGTCCAGCGGCAAATTGATTTACATATTCAGGACATATAGACGTTAATTTTATATAAATATCAACCCTGCTTCGTACAAGACCGACACCCTGAGGCAGATTTTTAGCATGCTACATTGTAGTTGACAAGGTAACATTTCACAGGAAGACATGTGACCTTGCAGTGACAAATAATTCTGACCCCCAGGCAAACCAGTCTTTGCTCTTACTCCTTAATGCCATGTACAAAGACGAGAAGCAGCAAATATCAATTGTTAAGCCTTAATTTGATCTGGACAAGGTTCAAACCCACGACCTCCTGTAGTTGAGGCTAACACTCTACCCCAAGATCACCTTAGGCAAATATTTGGTTTTGAATTTGATTATACAATTATCCAAACAAGATAGTGTAATCCATTAAACAGTTTATTAAACAGACCTGTAAATTTAGATATGATCTGGGTTAACTTAATATCAATCCTTAAAACAAAATATTCTAAAAGTTTACAATATAAAAAAGAAGATGTGGTATGATTTTCAATGAGACAACTGTCCACAAGAGAACAAAATGACACAGATTTAACAACTATACATGCTATAGGTCACTGTACGGCCTTCAACAATGAGCAAAGCCCATACCGCATAGTCAGCTATAAAAGGCCCAGAAAAAACAATGTAAAACAATTTAAACGAGAAAACTAACGGCCTTATTTATATAAAAAAAAATGAATGAAAAACAAATATGTAACACATAAACAAACGACAACCAGGCTCCTGACTTGGGACAGGCACATACATAAATAATGTGGCAGGGTTAAACAGGTTAGGGGGATCCCAACCCTCCCCTAACCTAGGACAGTGGTATAACACTACAACATACATGACATAAGAACGAACTATAACCAGATGCTCCGCAGGGCGCAGCTTTATACGACCGCAGAGGTTGAGCCCTGAATGGTTGGGGCAAGTATGGACACAACATTCAAGCTGGATTCAGCTCTAAATTTGGATTGTGTTTAAATAGTTGACACAGCATAGGTTTCTGACACAGAATGAATGTGGTCTAATGAACTTAAAATTTTTGTTTTGCCTTTGAGCATTTCACTATGCTGTTGAATATTAATCCTCTCAAAAAAATGTTTGAAGAAATTTTCTTTTTATTTATGAAATCAGTGAAATGAGAAAAATTAACCCCCCCCCCCCCAATTTTTTTTTCACATCCCTCTTTCCTTTATTCCAAAACCAATCTCAATTCAAATTTCTAATGGAGTTTGCAACAATAACTACTCATTTAAATACATCATAAAATATTAAAATGTAAAAAAAAATGTGCTAGTTTATAATCACTGAATGGTAAAGATTGTTTTAATTTATCTGTTGGTAGTAAAAGTGAATATACATTGTGTGTATATCATGTATATTGTATAAAACAATGATTTAAGTTGATTCAACTACTATTCTGGACAAAGAAAGATAACTCCAATTGAAATTTCTTGCTATTGCACAATATTGTGCAATTAGATATTTCTTGCTATTGCGCAATACTGTGCAATTGAAAATATTTGCTATTGCACAATACTGTGCAATTGAAGATTTCTTGTTATTGCGCAATTGAAAATTTCTTGCTATTGCACAAAACTGTGCAATTGAATATTTCTTGCTATTGCTGAGTACTGTGCAATTGAAAATTTCTTGCTATTGCACAATACTTAATATAATAATTTTGGATTCTGATTTGGACCAACTTGAAAACTGGGCCCATAATCAAAAATCTAAGTACATGATTAAATTCAGCATATCAAAGAAGCCCAAGAATTTAATTTTTGTTAAAATCAAACTAAAGTTTAATTTTGGACCCTTTGGACTTTAATGTAGACCAATTTGAAAACGGGACCAAAAATTAAAAATCTACATACACAGTTAGATTCGGCATATCAAAGAACCCCAATTATTCAATTTTTGATGAATTCAAACAAAGTTTAATTTTGGACCCGGATTTGGACCAACTTGAAAACTGGGCCAATAATAAAAAATCTAAGTACATTTTTAGATTCAGCATATCAAAGAACCCCAAGAATTCAATTTTTGTTAAAATCAAACTAAGTTTAATTTTGGACCCTTTGGACCTTATTATGTAAATGATGTAGACCAATTTGAAAACGGGACCAAAAATTAAGAATCTACATACACAGTTAGATTCGGCATATCAAAGAACCCCAATTATTCAATTTTTGATGAAATAAAACAATTATAAAATTGAGAATGGAAATGGGGAGGTTTAATTTTGGACTTTTTGGGCCCCTTATTCCTAAACTGTTGGGACCAAAACTCCCAAAATCAATCCCAACCTTCCTTTTATGGTCATAAACCTTGTGTTGAAATTTCATAGATTTCTATTTACTTAAACTAAAGTTACTGTGCGAAAACCAAGAAAATGCTTATTTGGGCCCTTTTTGGCTCCTAATTCCTCAAATGTTGGGACCAAAACTCCCAAAATCAATCCCAACCTTCCTTTTGTGGTCATAAACCTTGTGTTAAAATTTCATAGATTTCTATTCACTTTTACTAAAGTTAGAGTGCGAAAACTAAAAGTATTCGGATGACGACAACGCCAACGTGATACCAATACACGACCAAAAAATTTTCAATTTTTGCGGTCATATAAAAATCAGTTGAAAAAGGCTTAACTCATCAGATGGACAAAAATACAAGTGAACGTGGCCGGGTACTTATACATCCCGACACAAAAAGACACAATGAACAGATCTGAGAGTACTCACAGTTATCTGACAGCTAGTTCAAAGCCACTAACAACTAATAAAAAAATCATGCATCTAAGACTAAACTATCAATCCGTACACATCCAACATCCAAAGGATTTAGAGTATAGACGTCATAAACAGCCAGAGAAAAACATGACCTTGTGTTCATGTTGTTTACTTTGTAATCTTATATAATTGACTATTGTCATGATTGTTCTATCGGTAAAAATATTATTGATTTAGTAAATTATAACCCAACTTCAGTCATGTTTTTCTTTGAATGTTAATGACATCTTTGCACTAAATTCATTAATATTTGGTTTTTTTCTGACTGATATATCATATATTGAATACATGATTTTTAAATAGTTGTTTTTGTCTTTGCACTAGCTTTCAGCATGTTCAGCAGGAACCAGCAGGAACAATATATATTTTTCCCAGCTTTTAGGTAGTATTGGTGTCTGTCGCCATCTTGGCATAATAGTCATCCACATAATATATTTTTAAACATTTTTAAAAGATCCATTACTTTTAATTGAGATGTCAGGTCGCACAGTTCCCCCTTCTCTTGTTTAATTGTAGTGCCACACTATTGAATGAGATAAGAAAGATATACTTACCACTGGTAGGAAACAGGAGATCCCACTGTGCCTTGTTAATAACTCTTTTTCCTCTCAAGTCATTCAGCTTTTGTTTCACTTTTTTATCATTTACAGTCAAACTTATAGATGCTGGAGGAAATTCTTTATCAAACAGGACACGAACAGCACGTGGGGATATTCCAGTGAGTAACAATGACATTCGTACATAGTTTTCCTCTTCTTGTGAGAGAGCATTAGATGCCATATTGGTAAGCCTTTGAATATGTCACGATTATACGTAGTTACTTACATCAAATTGGTATCATATAAATGGGTTGTTATCAAAAGATGACTTGGTCTTTAGAAACTTCTTGTCGATTGCATGTTTGATAATTTATTTTACAGCTTATAAAACTTTTGGAATTTCAATTTGATTTCGACCTATCACATGTAAAAGTCCGCACATTTTTTGTTTCAAATGTTTATATTTAACATGTAAAACCACAGTTGATTGTTTGTATCAATATCTTCCTCCATAACAACTGGACTTTTCAGTAGTAGTTGAGCCCTAAAAGAACAAAATAAGATGATCCAGTAAAGTATTTCCCGATTATTTTCCTGAAAAATTAAATTGATTGTAGTCCAGTCACAAATATTTCATGTATATTCTTAATATATTTGACTGGAGTCACTAAAATCAAACAAATTCACATTTTCATTTCTTGTCTGTATGCCAGGCCATTAGAAAATCTGTATTTTTTAGTAAATAATTAACTAGGAAAACATATTCTAGAATTTCTATGTGAATGAAAACCGAAAGTAGATATATATATATATAAAAGTGAAGTATTTACAGATTTTCAGCTTAACTAATTATGAAGATTTTCTTTACCTCGGCTTTATACTCGAATTACCTATTTATATGCTATTTTGTATAAAACAAAGCAGTGAAATATATAAATCATTCCGATTTAGGACCATTTCCTTGTCGTCCTACTTTCCCTGTTTATCTCCCCTTAAATTCCCGCCATAATTGAGGGGAGACAACTATCAGCTAGATAAACTCATGAACCACTGGCACTGTCAGAAAATTTTGACAAATTCCTACTTTGACTTGGTAAATATTAAAAGACAGTCGAAGTTATAGGTACAGATTTTTAAGTACAAATACTGTCATAGTTGTCTATCTTTTAATCCTTATCTTTTAATCCTGATGATGAAACCAAGGTGAGACTCATCATAACAAATGGACAAATATGGCTGTATAATTTTTGGCATATTTGGCAGTGGCTATTTGACCGGCACCGGCAAAATAGCAAATTTGCTATTTGACCGGCACCGGCAAAATAGCAAATTTGCTATTTAGCCGGCACTGAATAAAACTGTTCATTGATGTGATTTGTAGATAATATAAAAGCTTAATAATAATTTATAATCATTTCATCATAATATCAAGCATTAAATATACAGTACAATCAAAATAAAATATTGAAGATTTTCATAAGTAGATAATTTATAGCTTTATAATATTAATTAAAAGCATGAAAACACATTCGTATGTTTATTAGTAAATATATTTTTTCTAAATTATTTATAAAAAAGATGATTTTCAAATCTTTGTAAAATCTATGGTTTAATATCCTGCCATGTGATAAAAAAAAAGTGGTATGTAAAACTACATCATAAATCAGACATGACAGACAATATTAAAAGTCTTTTGATATGAATTTCAAATGGACAAATGATTTAACATTTGCAATTGTTACAAAACAAATTCTTTGCCCCGGCCCTTTGGAAGAACTACACATTACACTGGTTTCCTTTGAATCTGCATCATGTGTGCATATGTTACATATGTAGATAGGTATATATAAAAAAGAAGATGTAGTATGATTGCCATGAGACAACTCTCCACAAGAGACCAAAATGACACAGAAATTAACAATTATAGGTAAACGTACGGCCTTCAACAATGAGCAAAGCCCATACCGCATAGTCAGCTATAAAATGCCCCGAAATGACAATGTAAAACAATACCTTTAATGTCATTTGTTCGATTGACTTCTCCAGTTCCTCTATCATATCGGTTTTCCTTGAAGGTCTTCTGTAGTAGGAACCTATGCAAATTGGGTAGCTGCCTTGGACAGTAAGTGTTGCCCAGACTATCTCACAATCAGTTTTTATATTAATCTCTGTTGTTATGAGTTCACTTTTAGCAGCTATGAACACTCCACTCTCGCTCTGACTAACATCTATTCTCTGTTGATATTCGCCACCAGTCAGTCAGGGGTACTACTTGTACAAGTGTATTTTATTTACTTGAAGAAGTGAAAAAAAATATACACATATAAGTAAAAAAATAATGTTTGAATAATCTCCCCTTAATTTTCTGAAAAATTTACTTGTATAAGTAAATTTTTCTTACAATCCCACAAAAATCCCCAAGTTTTGAGATGTAAAATCATGCCTTTAATGATTTTTCCCAGGTTTGCTCAAATTTTTTCATTAAAGTTCAATGTTTCATCTCATTAATTCATCAAAGAAACTGATTGAGCAAAGATCTTGTATATTTGCGCAAGGCAATCAAAAATTGCTCCTTTGGGGCTTGTAAATGAGCAGTGTTTAGAAGATAACAGACAAATGGGACTTTCATTGTCCATGAAATTACACTTAAATGATTAGTAAAGACATCTGCAAAGGGTACACAATTTAAAATTCTATTAGAGCAAAGAAATCCTAAGAATTCAAGAAAAGAAGAAAGGATGATTTTTTTACTTATACAAGTAAAAAAATCTGAATGCCTAAGGGACATAACTAAGCCAATTTTTTTTTTACCTATACAAGTAAATAAAATTCACTTGTATAAGTATCCTACAAATTTACTTATATGTGTATATTTTTTTTTACTTCTTCAAGTAAATAAAATACACTTGTACAAGTAGTACCCCTGACTGCCAGTAGCTTCAGATGCAAGATTTGCAATTTGCTGTAACAGTTATTTTGTCTCCCTTTATTTTGTGCTTTGATTTTTATGCCCCACCTACGATACCACCTACGATAGTAGAGGGGCATTATGTTTTCTGGTCTGTGCGTCCGTTCGTCTGTCCGTCTGTTCGTCCGTTCGTCCGTCTGTCCCACTTCAGGTTAAAGTTTTTGGTCAAGGTAGTTTTTGATGAAGTTGAAGTCCAATCAACTTGAAACATAGTATACATGTGCCCTATGATATGATCTTTCTAATTTAAATGCCAAATTAGAGTTTTGACTCCAATTTTATGGTTCACTGAACATAGAAAATGATATTGCAAATTTCAGGTTAAAGTTTTTGGTCAAGGTAGTTTTTGATAAAGTAGAAGTCCAATCAACTAGAAACTTAGTATACATGTTCCCTTTGATAAGATCATTCTAATTTTAATGCCAAATTAGAGAATTTATTCCAATTTCACGGTCCACTAAACATAGAAAATGATAGGCAATCATACCACATCTTCTTTTTTTTTTATATTTGAGACATTTTCCTCACTCTTTTTGGTGTACATATGATAGAACACATAGAATATATTTAATTTGATAGTTAAAAGTTTAAGTGTTGATATGAGTATCAGTAACAAAAGTTTTTACATATAAAATTTTGATATTTTTTATTATTATTCTTCCATTTTAATTCCAGAAAAATATAATTTAATCAGAGCCGGCTAAATATCGAATTTGCTATTTTGCTGGTGCCGGTCAAATAGCAAATTTGCTATTTTGCCGGTGCCGGTCAAATAGCCACTGCCATAATTTTTCACCTCAAAAACTACTCTGTGTACAGACTTACCTGTGCTGTTTGGAAAGTTTTAAGGCCTAGCATCCACTAGATATGTAAAATTTAAATGCATTTTGTGTTAAAGAAAGATAAATCTTTCTTGGTTTTTGATGAGCATTTATTTTCCTTTCTGCAGATGATGTAAAAATAAACAAACACCTGAATTACTTTGATACTGTCCACTCAGATAAACTCATTAGGTGGCTTGGGCCTATTCGAGGTTTCTATCAGAAGTGTCATATTTTTTGTTATTTTATTCTTTACAGAAAGTGAATCAAATTTAGTAAAAAAAAAATAAGGGGTCACGGACCATTTAAGGTTCCACTATAAAAGTCAAAATATAGGACACTACAGAAACATCAAAATTTTGCCTGTATTTCTCATCCTAAAACGAATAAAGTTCTATACTATCGAAACATATGTGCATTTAAACATACATAACGTATACACATTGTGTAAATTGTAAATAAACTTGAATTTTTTGTGTTACGGGTCAAACCAGTTTTGTGGGTGAACACTAAATTTTCCAAAAAATCTGAAGGTCTGTGAGATGACCTAATTTGTTTAAAATTGGTATGAACGTTTACCGTCATGCGTCAAACAGCCATTTTCGTCTACCGATAGCATCAAACATGTCAAATTGGTTAAAATTTTACAGTGATTCGTCAAAATATCCTTATAGTGATGATGGTGATTCGTCAGAGGTCTGAAATAATTATCGTTACTGTTGTTTTGGGAAAAAAAATTAGTGATATTCGTCAAAATCATTCGATTATTTTTATCGTCTAAAAGAAAGTGCATACTTTATTGTCATGCACCAAAAATTACCATTAACGCCATTTGGCAAGAATTTTTACCGTTATTCGTCATGAAGGTACCCCCATCACCACCCTCATATGTCCATGTTTTAATTTATATACAAGCTTCATATCTCATTGCTGTATCTTTTTATCGAGCCTTCGACTTAAGTCGAAAAAGCTAGACTAAGTGATCCTACATTTTGTCGTCATCGGTGTCGTCAGCGGCGGCATCCACAAATATTCACTCTGTGGTTAAAGTTTTTAAAATTCTAATAACTTTCTTAAACTATCCTTGGTTTGTACCAAACTTGGACAGAAGCTTGTTTATGATCATAAGATAGTATCCAGATGTAGATTTTGTAAAACAATAAATCCATTTTTTCCGTTTTTTACTTTAAATGGACTTAGATTTTCTGCCAGGAAACAACACATTCACTCTGTGGTTAAATTTTTAATTTGATAACTTTCTTATACTATTTTTAATTTGTACCAAACTTGGACAGAAGCTTGTTTATGATCAAAAGCTAGTATCTAGAAGGAAATTTTGTTAATATTTTTTACCCGTGTATCTGTATTTTACTTATAAATGGACTTAGTTTTTCTTCCAGTTAACATTACATCCAGTCTGCAGTTAAAGTTTTTAAAACATTTATTAGATTCATAAACTATCCTGGAATTTTACCAAACTTGGACAGAAACTTCTTACAAAATTTTAAAAGATAGTAACAAGCGGAATTTTTTTATTGATTTTTTCCCTCATTTTTGATGAGCCTGCAATTTACAGGAAAAGTAGGCGAGACACTGGGTTCTGCAAAACCCTTACAAATTTTATCAAATAAAGATCAAAGTTTAGAAAATATCATATTTTTCTTCAATGGGTCCTGGACATCTGACGTCACAGATGTTGAGCTGTCGTATTTTCTAGCACATTAAATGCAAACTTAAAAAACAAGACATTTAAATAAATAAAATGATGGACCTGTTTAGGCCAAATAAAAAAACAAGTGTGTGTCCTATTACCATGATTATATTACACTCCCCTCCCTACTTTTAAGCTAAAAATAGCCTACTTTTTTTTTGTCATTTTTCAATAAGCATTGTCATCTGGTCATGACTGTTAAAGTCAGTATGTTCCTGCCATAGACCCAATATGAAATAAAAATGTTAAAATAAAAACTACAAATGTACCTGGCTACTCTATTTTATTGTAAGATGTAATAAGAAACACACATATTTTATTTTTTTTGGCCTAATATGAGGGAAAAAAGGGGGGGGGGGGGTCGGAGGGGTCCTGATCCCGAAATCCTGGGGTAAAAACTATGAAATCCCAGCATCCTAAATTCGAAACAAGAATTCCTGGAACTCAAAAGGATTAATCCCGAAATCAAGAGTTTAAAAACACAAGATACTGACGTCCCGAAAAAGGACCTCCCCCCCCCCCCCTGTTATATTAAGCTGTTCTTGTTTCTATTTGATTATTGGTAAACAAAGGTTGATGTGGACTTAATAAATGTCTAGTACATATACATTGTAGTGATTGTACTTGCTAGAATTATTTAAAAATGCAGCTTTTTATCCTGCAATCAGGCAACTAATGTACAAATAACAGGTAGACAAACACTTTTTTGCTTTATATATGTCCTTGTTCAAATAAAGTCTCATGTAATTTGGCTTCCAGGTTGAGAACAGAAATGTGAATATTTCCTTTTGGGTAACAGTTGATTTTATTTATAATATGGCTAGGTCTTTTTCCTGGTCAACACTGAAAGTCAAATGATAAAAAATCAGAGAGAACTATTTGGATTTAAACAACTTAGACCGTTAAGTGCCAGATTTAAATTGCAGAATAAAATTAAAAACAATACATTTACGTTATCTATGTCCAGTTTCTAAAGCTTTTACAAATAAATTTGTTTTTTTTCTGAAAATTCACACATATTGTATGTATATTTATTCAAGGAATGACTAATAGTTTTTCTGTCTATGAAGAAACAACATAAAAAATGTGGTGCACACTGAATAAACTGTGTAGCGTGTTATTTTAAAGTGTGCACCATTTTTTATGTTATTTCGAATAGACAGAAAAAATATTACAGTTATTTCTTATAATTTAATTCTAAATTCCTTTTTAAACAGGAGTAAACCATGAAAAAAATTTTGTCTATGTGATGATAAATAAAACGATGTCAGCCAATCAGAAGATGCATTGCATCGCGCCAATATTAAATTGTCTTGAAATAAATGTAAAACAAATGAACCAATTTTAATTGGGTCAGTCTAGTATTACTGATTTCTGAGTCACCTCTAGGAAATTGGACAAAATTAACTCAAACAGCATATACAATATTGTGCATCTTTTTCAGTGATTCTGGTACCCACTTTAAAATATGACTGATGGTACCAGTCTTCAGGGGAAGAGTTCTGGGAAGGATAAACTTGGTGAAAAAGGAGTAGACATATTGGACATATTGGAAAAGGGACCAAGTTTTGAACTAAGTTCAGAAATGGAAAGTTTAGAATTGGGGTCAAGTGACCAAAGTCTGGAAGTCCAACCCCCTGTTAGGGATAGCATAGGTGAAATAAAAGTGACATATTTTTTGAGAGATATCAAACCTAAGATGGTGAATGCTTGGTCAACTTTGTTTAAAAATCATGAAAACAGGGTCAAGGTAAGTTCATAAGGTCACATAAAGGTCAACATTAAATAAACATGATAAGAAGAAGGCTGCAGTAGTGAAAGGCAATATATGTTTATAACACAAATTATACCCTACACACATATTATTACAATTTTGGGATTTTGAGTACAGTTGTGCAGCTGGGATTTAAAAAACACTTTTCAATTACTTAATTTACTTTAATTTATATGAAATACAAAAATGTAGTTTTATATACCCATTTATATATCACAATTGGTCAATTACTACCTATTGATATATTTTCTCGGTAAAGTTGCACCCCATTGATATATTTGACATATATATATATAAAAAAAAAGATTCATTCCAGTCATGCCAGTGGCACATATGAATATACCTTCATATAGGAAGAGTTCAAGAGACCCACCCACCCTGTGGTCAGAAATGTTGTAACACTTATTGCAGTGATGGATTCTATATTTCTTAAATGTCTGTCTAAGCAGAGGGGTGTGCTATTTGGATTTCCTCATGCTGTTTCTACATTATACTAAACATGCTAAAGTTGTAAAGAATTCTAAAATTTGATTGATTTTATTGATTTAATCGTGCCACAGAAAAAAACATAATTAAATTTCAGATTTCATCAGGAGATATTTTCCGAGGGGCACCTGAAGCAGATGCTTTGGTAAGTTATTTTTAACTTATTTAATACTTGTAATGACAGTTGAGAATATTAAGTTGTATGATCACTGGTTAGATTCAAAATAGGTGTTACTATGGTTACAATATCAAAAGATTTGTTAAATATCCTAATGGCCTAGAATATTTGATAATAATGGTAATAATGATATCCTCTATTTAAAGAGCATAACCCAATTAGAATTTCCTTACATTTCCCTATAGGCCCTCATAAAATATTTAACATGGTCAGATGGTATAAACATGTACAACAAGTAATATATACAAACAAGCAGTATATAATATATATATATATATATATGCATAATCTGTTGTTCAGGGTTTTTTATGCCTGCCCAATAGTGCAGAAGGCATTAAGTTTTGCCCTCGTCTGTACGTACATCTATTCATCTCAAAATTGGTTTCCATTCTTCAACTTTAGTTTGTCACAACAAAAGTTTTGAATTTTGGTAGTGTCACTTTTTACCATTTTAGAGTATTGTCTTTTTATACCACCGCAAAAATTTTAATTTTTTGGTCGTATATTGCTAAAAAAAGGGCCCAAATAAGCATTATTCTTGGTTTTCGCACAATAACTTTAGTATAAGTAAATAGAAATCAATGAAATTTAAACACAAGGTTTATGACCACAAAAGGAAGGTTGGGATTGATTTTTGGAGTTAGGGTCACAACAGTTTATGAATTAGGGGCCAAAAAGGGGCCCAAATAGGCATTATTTTTGGTTTTTGCACCATAACTTTAGTATAAGTAAATAGAAATCTATAAAATTTTAACACAAGGTTTATGACCATAAAAGGAAGGTTGGGTTTGATTTTGGGAGTTTTGGTCCCAACAGTTTAGGAATAAGGGGCCCAAAGGGTCCAAAATTGAACTTTGTGTGATTTCATCAAAAATTGAAAAATTGGGGTTCTTTGATATGCCGAATCTAAC
Organism: Mytilus galloprovincialis; assembly: GCF_965363235.1. Classification (NCBI taxonomy): domain Eukaryota; kingdom Metazoa; phylum Mollusca; class Bivalvia; order Mytilida; family Mytilidae; genus Mytilus; species Mytilus galloprovincialis. Next base: position 5,472,414 of record NC_134847.1, read on the forward strand.
TATGTATGTAGATTCTTAATTTTTGGTCCCGTTTTCAAATTGGTCTACATTAAGGTCCAAAGGGTCCAAAATTAAACTTAGTTTGATTTTAACAAAAATTGAATCCTTGGGGTTCTTTGATATGCTGAATTTAAAAATGTACTTAGATTTTTAATTATTGGCCTAGTTTTCAAGTTGGTCAAAATGGGGGTCCAAATTTAAACTTTGTTTGATTTCATCAAAAATTGAATAAATGGGTTCTTTGATATGCCAAATCTAACTGTGTATGTAGATTCTTAATTTTTGGTCCAGTTTTCAAATTGGTCTACATTAAGGTCCAAAGGGTCCAAAATTAAACTAAGTTTGATTTTAACAAAAATTAAATTCTTGGGCTTATTTGATATGCTTTATCTAAACATGTACTTTGATTTTTGATTATGGGCCCAGTTTTCAAGTTGGTCCAAATCAGGATTCCATATCAAGTATTGTGCAATAGCAAGAAATTTTCAATTGCACAGTATTGCACAATAGCAAGAAATATCTAATTGCACAATATTGTGCAATAGCAATTAATTTTCAATTGGAGTTATCTTTCTTTGTATAGAATAGTAGTTGATAATATATGTTGGAAATTTGACAGACATGACTATGATGTCATTTTCTATTTTTATTTGCCAATAACTTTATGTAAATAACTTCATTGGAAATTTGCCAATATAAAATGTTGCTGATGAAGCTTTTTTTCCTTATCTTATCTAAAATGTTTTGCGATAATGTATGTTAGACATTTGCCAGACATGACTATTTACATTTTGGATATTGAACCATAATAGTTTAATATTAAATTTAAAAACTTTAAATTCTAATTTTCATTTCTTAAACCAAATTCATAATGTGACATAAACCTATGTTGTGTCAACTATTTAATCACAATCCACATTTATAGCTGTATCAAACTTAAAAGTTGTGTCCATACTTGTTCTCATTTCAGATTTCATAAATAAGAAGAAAATTTCTTCAAACATTTTTTTGACAGGATTAATATTCAACAGCATAGTGAATTGCTCAAAGGCAAACAAAATTTTAAGTTCATTAGACCACATTCATTCTGTGTCAGGAACCTATGCTGTGTCAACTATTTAATTTTAGATTTAAATAAGTTTGAAGAAGAAATCTTTAATTGATTTGTAAAATCTTGACATTTGTTTTGTGTAAAAAACCCATATAATGTCAAAAATTTGATCACATTCCAAATTCAGAGCTGTATCACGCTTAAATGTTTTGTCCATACCTGCCCCAACTGTTCAGGGATCGACCTCTGCGGTCGTATAAAGCTGCGCCCTGCAGAGCACCTGGTTACAAATTGAAATATTGCTGAATTTTGCCTCAACCAAATGTTATGAAACTTATACTTAATGCTCCTTACATTGTAAGTTTGAATTTTGGTGGTGTCACTTTTACAGCTCTAGAGTTATGCCCCTTTACAAATGGAAAAAAATATTTTTCTTTTTTGTTTTCTAACTTAAGTTTGCCTCAACTTAATTTTATGAAACATATACACATGCTTTTAACCACAAAACTCAGATCAAGTTTGAATAATTTGGTTGTGTCACTTCAACCATTCTAGAGTTATGCACGGTTACAAATGGGAAAAAAGCTGGATTTTTAGTTTCCTTTCTCCAACTTTAGTTTGCCTCAACCAAATGTTATGAAACTTCAACCCCATGTACACAATGCTCATTGCGACAAAACTCAGATCCAGTACAAATTTGGGTAGCATCAGATCATGTCATCCCTTATACAGTTCTTCAGTTATGTCCCTTTTTAACATTATATGCAAGGGAGGGTATACCTATGTCCCATGGATGAATCCCAAACTTATCCACAAATGGTTCAAGATAAAATCTTACAGATATTTCTTATTATGACAAAAAAGGAGAACAAACTATTATTGTAAACATGGTAAAAAAGGCTATTGCCATATGTTTTCATTTTGCAAAATAAGTCCAGTCAACAACATTGCCAGATCTGTCAATTTTTCTAATTTTATTTGTTCGTTGTTGTGGTTGATAAGTGTTTCTTGCTTTTTATAAAGGTTATACCATTGGTTTTCCTGTTTGAATGGTTTTACACTAGTCATTTGGATATAATGGTTTACTTTTACAAATTGTGACTTGGACGAAGAGTTGTTTCATTGGCTTATGACGTTTATCATATAATGTTAACGTTGTGTGTCATTTTATATGGCTGAACAATGGCTTCTATCATGTTATGTTGTTTCGGTGGCTTAATAATGGCTTCATTTAATTTTCAGGTATCACCAGCAAATAGTTTTGGCTTTATGGATGGGGGTATAGATATGGTCTATACTAATCTGTTTGGATGGCAAATGTGAGCTTCTGTATTTATAAACCAGTCAATTTTCTTTTAATATTTTTCTGACTGAAAGCCAAATCTCTATAATACACCTTCAATTTGAAAGTATTAATAATGAAGATGTGGTGCTATTGCCAATGAGACAGATATCCACAAGAGTTCCAAGGAAATGGATAATTGCAATTAAAGGCCACCCACTATATAGCTTTTAACTTTTAGAAAAACCCCATTGTATATAGTACAGCCAGTATAGTTGGCTACAAGAGGCCCTGTCATGAAAAATTTGAAACAATTCAAACAAGAAAACCAATATATCCTAATTCATAAAAATACATGTATAATTTATGAAACAAGTTTATATTAAGGATTTATAAATTTTATGTTATGCAATGTTTACATACGTTGAGATGAAGATCTACAACAGCAATAAAAGCGCTGTTCCTTTTATTTTTGTGTGTTTATTTTAGCAGGCAACTCTCCATCCAAGTCACAATTTGTAAAAGTAAACCATTATAGATAAAAGTACAGCTTTCAATATGGATCCTAAGTTGCTCATACTGAACAGCAAGCTGTAAAAGGCCCCAAATATGGCTAGTCTAAATCATTCAAACAGGAAAACCCATAGTTTAATCTATATAAAAAAAAAGGGAAAGGAGAAACATGTATAATAACCGCATCAACAAACTACAACCATCTCTGTTTAGAACATCTCAAGAGTTATAACAATGTATAATGATACAATCCATGCGTACAAATCAATATCAGATCTCAGACTTTAAGCTCTCTGTCAGATATGTTTCTTTGTCAAATGCAACATGTCTTTATACAATATGCTCTTTATTATATTGAATTTGTACATGTATGCATAGAACATTTATTAAATTTGAAGAAATATCATTTTTCCAAATTTAATTATAACAATCTGCCTTCTTTGGGTTTTTTTTAAGGCAAGAAAGACTACAGAAAGTGATACGAGAAGACTATAATGGTGAAAATATTGTTGTAGGTATTAATATTGACTTTTAATATGATAACTGTAAGTTTTAACTATGTTGGTACATGAGTAAATGAGATTTAATGGGATCGAGGACTATATGTCAATAAGAACAAACTGAAAAAAGATAACTCTTAGGTCAACTTACTGTAAATTCAGAAATTATTGGGATGTTTTATTATTCCCAAAATGCTACAGGGTTATAATTACAAAATTTAAACTCGCATTTTAATAACAACGATTTGTATGAATTAAACCGTAATTTCTCAATATCTCAAAATTTTAAATCGCATTTTAGTCCAAAATAAAAAATTGCCATAATAAATGCATGAAATAATTTCTGAATTTACAGTACTATCTTTAAAAGAGATGCCTTTGCCTTTTATAGCATGTAAAAGTTTTGTAATACTATCTTAAGGGGGTGGCCATACCTTTTATAGGCTCTAAAAGGTTTAAGTTATATGTATACTATCTTAAAGAAGTGCTTGTACCTTTTAAAGGCTCTAATCAACTAAGTCACATGACACATCTTTTGAAGAGCTGCCATCAACACCAAATTATATTTGTTTATAAATTTTTAAGGCAATAAAAATCTGATAAAGAATCAGACAGTTTCTGATTGTATTCCTGAAAGGCTCATACACATATTGTATATTTAAACAAGTTTTTAACGCACTTTGTTTAGTTGGGCCAATTTGAGCTATTTTGTCTCACTTAATAAGAGGAGCAAGATACCTGAGGGACAGTCAAACTCATAGATGGATATATAAACTGACAATGCCATAGTTAAAAAAAGAAAAAGAAAAACCGACAAATAAATAATAGTACACAAGACACAAACATATGAAAACTTAAGACTAAGCAACACTAACCCCACCAAAAACTGGGGGTGATCTCAGGTGCTTGGAAAGGGTTTAAGCAGATCCAGTTCCGCATGTGGCACTAGTGGTGTGCGCTCTCATTTAAAATTTACATTGGTCATCTCCATCCATCTGTTACATTATGTACAATGTATTGTTCATTAAAGTTGTTTTACTTTTAGGGAAATGCCATTATTATTCCAGCTTATGGTGAAGAGCCAGATGAAGAAAGAATTGAAAATATGAAGAAATTTAATTTATGTGGTGGAAGGCCAATAAAGTTTCTAATTTCTGCTCCAACAATGAGAGTTCCAAAAGATGTGATGAGTACATCTAATGCTTTCCTGGCATTTAGAGCTACAATCATAGCTGGTATGCTTTAATAAGAATACCTGTTTCATTAAAACCAGAGGCAGATTTAGAGGGTTTCTTAGGGGGCTTAGCCCCCTCTATTGTGGGAAAAATTTGTTGATTTTATAGGGAATTACTGGAGCATGACTGGAGTGGGCCCCCTCTTATGCAGTGCACCCTTCTCCCTCCCCTTATGGTAATTTCTGGATCCGCCACTGAAAACATACAAGTACTAGTCAGACGTTAAGGCTTGTTTATCTTAAACAAAAAATCTTTATAAATTTTATATTAAACTTGTCACTTATGATGTGGTAACTTGTAATGAGAGAAAAATCCTCGTTGAATTTAAGACTTAAATTACCTCAAAGGTCATGGATAAATAAAAAAGACCACAGTTTGTGCAGAAAGATGGTTTCTTGATGCTAAATCAAACATTTCTAGTGAGATCAAAATCTTAATTGGATTTATATTGTCATTTATAATGGGATAAATTGATATTTAGGTCACTATATCTAAGGTCAGAGTCATACAAATAATAGAGTTGTACAATTTTACTGTCTAAAGTCAGAACAGAAATGAATCATTCCTAAAAGTAAACAGAATAAAGTTTGCCATCAGGTCACTAAAAGGGGTTTTCCCTTAATATGATATGAAGTAATGGGGTTTGTAAGCCTGCTAAGTAGACGTTCTTTTACAAATGTCTTATTTTGATTTGTAATGTGGAAACAAATTTTTTATCTCCCTTTTTGATAACACACTTAATTTTCACAATACTCTTCGAGCATAATATTTTTCCTCTGTGTCTTTGTGTAAACTTTGCATAACATTGCTTGCAACTTTTTGTTAAAATTTGGCTAAAAGTTGGCTTATTTGTAATTGCAGTTGAGAAACACAACAGAAACCCAGAAAATGAACCAATCAGAAGTGTCCTATGTCCAGGTCTTGGGACTGCTGTTGGTAGAATGCCATTTGACAGATGTGCTTTCCAGGTTTGTTATTAATACTTCATGATTGATTTTACATGTACACATGTATATGTTCTTATAATGTAGGTCAGACATCTACTAGTTCTCTAGTGTAAAGAAGGATTGATTTTACATATGTACACATGTATATGTTCTTATAATGTAGGTCAGACGTCTACTAGTTCTCTATGGTAAAGAAGGATTGATTTTACATGTATGCACATGTATATGTTCTTATTATGTAGGTCAGACATCTACTCGTTCTCTAGTGTAAAGAAGGATTGATTTTACATGTATGCACATGTATATGTTCTTATAATGTAGGTCAGACATCTACAGTTCTCTAGTGTAAAGAAGGATTGATTTTACATATGTACACATGTATATGTTCTTATAATGTAGGTCAGACAGCTACTTGTTCTCTAGTGTAAAGGAGGATTGATTTTACATGTACACATGCACATGTTCTTATAATGTAGGTCAGACGTCTACTAGTTCTCTAGTGTAAAGGAGGATTGATTTTACATATGTACACATGTATATGTTCTTATAATGTAGGTCAGACATCTACTAGTTCTCTAGTGTAAAGAAGGATTGATTTGACATATGTACACATGTATATGTTCTTATAATGTAGGTCAGACATCTACTAGTTCTCTAGTGTAAAGAAGGATTGATTTTACATATGTACACATGTATATGTTCTTATAATGTAGGTCAGACATCTACTAGTTCTCTAGTGTAAAGAAGGATTGATTTGACATATGTACACATGTATATGTTCTAATAATGTAGGTCAGACAGCTACTAGTTCTCTAGTGTAAAGAAGGATTGATTTTACATGTATGCACATGTATATGTTCTTATAATGTAGGTCAGACATCTACTAGTTCTCTAGTGTAAAGAAGGATTGATTTTACATATGTACACATGTATATGTTCTTATAATGTAGGTCAGACATCTACTAGTTCTCTAGTGTAAAGAAGGATTGATTTGACATATGTACACATGTATATGTTCTAATAATGTAGGTCAGACAGCTACTAGTTCTCTAGTGTAAAGAAGGATTGATTTTACATGTATGCACATGTATATGTTCTTATAATGTAGGTCAGACAGCTACTACTTCTCTAGTGTAAAGGAGGATTGATTTTACATATGTACACTTGTATATGTTCTTATAATGTAGGTCAGACATCTACAGTTCTCTAGTGTATAGAAGGATTGATTTTACATATATGCACATGTATATGTTCTTATAATGTAGGTCAAACATCTACTAGTTCTCTAGTACAAAGGAGGATTGATTTTACATATGTACACATGTATATGTTCTTATAATGTAGGTCAGACATCTACAGTTCTCTAGTGTAAAGAAGGATTGATTTTACATATGTACACATGTATATGTTCTTATAATGTAGGTCAGACATCTACTAGTTCTCTAGTGTAAAGAAGGATTGATTTTACATATGTACACATGTATATGTTCTTATAATGTAGGTCAGACATCTACTAGTTCCCCAGTGTAAAGAATTGATTTTACATATGTACACATGTATATGTTCTTATAATGTAGGTCAGACATCTACTAGTTCTCTAGTGTAAAAAAGGATTGATTTTACATATGTACACATGTATATGTTCTTATAATGTAGGTCAGACATCTACTAGTTCCCTAGTGTAAAGAAGAATTGATTTTACATATGTACACATGTATATGTTCTTATAATGTAGGTCAGACATCTACTAGTTCTCTAGTGTAAAGAAGGATTGATTTTACATATGTACACATGTATATGTTCTTATAATGTAGGTCAGACATCTACTAGTTCTCTAGTGTAAAGAAGGATTGATTTGACATATGTACACATCTATATGTTCTTATAATGTAGGTCAGACAGCTACTAGTTCTCTAGTGTAAAGAAGGATTGATTTTACATATGTACACATGTATATGTTCTTATAATGTAGGTCAGACGTCTACTAGTTCTCTAGTGTAAAGAAGGATTGATTTTACATATGTACACATGTATATGTTCTTATAATGTAGGTCAGACGTCTACTAGTTCTCTAGTGTAAAGGAGGATTGATTTTACATATGTACACATGTATATGTTCTTATAATGTAGGTCAGACAGCTACTAGTTCTGTATTAGTAATGTAAAGGAGTACGTGGAATTGTGTTCCTGAATGTACATGAAGTATTTGCCACTGGATATCAAGCATCCATTGGTCAATAGTAATCCTCTCCATGTTGTTCTAGTTTGATAGAAATCAAAGTAGTTGGTCCTCCAAGATTGGTCAACTGAGATAGAAGATTATAAGAAAGAAGATGTGGTCTGATTGCCAATGAGACAACTCTTCACAAGAGACCAAATGACACAGAAATTAACAACTATAGGTCACTCTTCAGCCTTCAACAATGAGCAAATAGCTTAGGGGTTAAATTGAATATTACATAAACACTATTTCAATGATGTAGAAATATTCACTTGCACAGGGGCGCCAGCCAAATGTTGTCCATGCATTTACTCATGAACAGTTCAATCAAAGCTTTTAAAATTTTAATATGTTGTTACTGATGATAAAATGGAGGTCAAGATCAATAATGACAATTTTGACTATTACCGTTCAGGAGTTATGGTTCTTGAAAAATTGAAAAATGGCGTTTCCAGTCGTATCTGGGCATTTACTCATGAACTATTCAACCTAAGCTTTTCAAATTTTAATATGTTGTTACTGATGACAAAATGGAGGTCAAATTTGTTATGGTTCTTGTGATATTGAAAAATGCCAGGACACAAATAAATGTTAATAAATCCGATTTGCTGTCTTTGTGACAGCCTCTTGTTTTATATCTCTTACCTTTAAGTTGTCATCAGTCAAGAATTTCTTGTTTCATTGTACATGTATTTACATCTAATAATATTTTTTTTATTCTACAGATGTTGGAAGCATTTGAAATGCATGATCTAAAAATAAAAGACTCATTATTAAATCCTCCTAATCTGTGGGTAGTGACCAATCATAATGATTTTATGGAAGATGTAAGTTACCATGGCAACAGAATTTTACTCATTTGAGCCTTTGGAATCATATTAAAATTTTTAAAAATATGCATATATATATATAGATATATGGCAGTGTCAACAATTTGCTAAATGTTTTGATAAGATCAATTTGTAGGGAAGTACTAATGGTAATCCATTATCTTTTGTATGCAGTATAAGAATTTTCACATCTCATTTCCATGGAAATTATCTGGCCTATTTGAAACTATTGCATAGTTAACATGTTAGTTTGTGACTAGTTCAGTTTAAGAAGAACCATTAATGAAAAGTCTTATAGGATATTTGGTATGCTTATGATGTTGTTAAAGAACCACTTAAACCACTTGGCCACCAAGGCCCCAACAACAAATAGATTTCTGTGTCTTATAAGCTCTTATTTGTTCCAAGTTAAAAACAAATTGTGAATATTTAAAAAAAAATATATATCAAATATCTGCCATTTATACCAAATTCTCATTTTGTTATTTCTTTTTTACAGTATAGTGAAAAATCATAAGAGATTGCATAAGGCTGCCAGGAAATTAGAAAAAAAATGAAAATCAAATACAATTTTCCAACTTTTTGAAACAGCTGTTAGCTTTGTAATCAGAGATATCCATGACTCGTTGTTCATCCTGTGTTTTGACAGTCACTACAACCAACAAATAGAAGCTAGAAAATGATTTCTCCAGATTTATAGCTGTTGAGTTTTTACAGAATTATTTATTCTCTATGTTCCAGACAATCACAGCAACTATAGTAGATGTTCTATGGGAGATATTATAATGTTTATTGTTAAATAATGTATGCATTTTTATATTTTATATTTACCGATTTATTTTATGATGATTGTTTTATATTAATATACTTAAGTTTTTATAAATTGATATTTTTCACAAGCAGTAGTTGATCCAAGTGCACTGAAGTCATTGTTTATTATTTTATTGGTTGTTTGTTGAGTTGAGCAGAAGGATTGGCAAAAACAAAGACAATATTTATTTGTATTTTGACATATACTTCCACAGGTTAAATAGTAAAGTTAAAATGTGATTATGTATACTTTTCTTAGCTTAAGGATGTACTTAGGACTAGGTGATCTTAGGTAAAATTAAATCAATCCAAATTAGCTAAAAATAGTGATAGGTCATGGAGCTCCTTTTCGAGATATTTTTAATTTAAAATATGGCAGGACAAGGCTGACTCGTACTTTTACCTCATATTTGCATTGGTATTATTTGGGTCACAAATCAAAAGAAAGAAAATCAAGAATCTGCTAAAATTTTGTCAAATGGACCGTTATGGGCTATTAAGTCTTATATTAAAAGATAAATAGGTGTTATGGGGCAAAATATTTCACCTGATATTGTATGGAAAAACACCAAGGAGTCCCAATATTTGACTAGCTGAAAATTGAATATAAATACAATATTGAAGGACCTTCATGTCAAATCAGAAGTGGGTGGTCCCTAGAAGATTTAAGGCAGGGGATATCCCCTAGAAGATCTACGAGTTTTTATGTGAAAAATTCTGCATTCTGATGTTTTTCTTGTAAATGCCCAAAACAATCTTAAGACTGAAAAAAAATTATGAACAAAAAGTTCTGCATAGCATACATATAGACAATATATTCAATGACTCATCAGTGGTCCTGATCCAATGACTCATTGGGGTTCTTGATTCAATGACACACCAGTGGTCATGATTCAATGACTCATCAGTGGTCTTGATTCAATGACTCATCAGTGATCATAATTCAATGACTCATCAGTGGTCTCGATTCAATGATCATCAGTGGTCATGATTCAATGACTCATTAGTGGTCATGATTTAATGACTCATCAGTGGTCTCAATTCAATGACCCATCAGTGGGTTCGATTCAATGAATCATCAGTGGTATCGATTCAATGACTCATCAGGTGTCTTGTTTCAATTACTCATCAGCGGTCCTGATTCAATGACTCATCAGTGGTCCCGATCCAATGACTCATTGGTGGTCTTGATTCATTGACACATCAGTGGTCTTCATTCAATGACTCATCTGTGATCTCAATTCGATGACTCATCAGTGGTCTCTATTCAATGACTCATCGGTGGTCCCGATCCAATGACTCATTGGTGGTCTTGATACAATGACTCATCAGTGATCTCGATTCAATGACTCATCAGGGGTCTTGTTTCAATGACTCATCAATGGTCTTGATTCAATGACTCATCAGTGGTCTTGATTCAATGACTCATCGGTGGTCTAGATTTAATGACTCATCAGTGGTCATGATTCAATGACTCATCAGTGGTCTCTATGAAATGACTCATTAGTGGTCTCAATTCAATGACTCATCAGTGGTCTCGATTCAATGACTCATCAGTGGTCTCGATCCAATGACTCATCGACGGTATTGATTCAATAACTCATCAGTGGTCATGATTCATTGACTCACCAGAAGTCTCTATTCAATGACTCAGTAGTGGTCATGATTAAATGACTCATCAGTGGTCTCTATGAAATGACTCATTAGTGGTCTCAATTCAATGACTCATCAGTGGTCTCGATTCAATGACTCATCAGTGATCATGATTCAATGACTCATCAGTGGTCTTAATTCAATGACTCATTAGTGGTATCTATTCAATGACTCATCAGTAGTGTCGATCCAATGACTCATCGACGGTCTTGATTCAATGACTCATCAGTGGTCATGATTCATTGACTCACCAGTGGTCTCTATTCAATGACTCAGTAGTGGTCATGATTCAATGACTCATCAGTGGTCTCTATTAAATGATTCATTAGTGGTCTCAATTTAATTACTCATCAGTGGTCTCGATTCAATGACTCATCAGTGATCATGATTCAATGACTCATTGGTGGTCTCTATTCTATGACTCATCAGTGGTCTTGATTCAATGACTCATCAGTGGTCTTGATTTAATGACTCATTATTGGTCTTGATTCAATGACTCATCAGTAGTGTCGATCCAATGACTCATCGACGGTATTGATTCAATAACTCATCAGTGGTCATAATTCATTGACTCACCAGAAGTCTCTATTCAATGACTCAGTAGTGGTCATGATTAAATGACTCATCAGTGGTCTCTATGAAATGACTCATTAATGGTCTCAATTCAATGACTCATCAGTGGTCTCGATTCAATGACTCATCAGTGATCATGATTCAATGACACATCCGTGGTCTTTATTCAATGACTCATCGGTGGTCTAGATTTAATGACTTATCAGTGGTCTTGATTCAATGACTCATCAGTAGTGTCGATCCAATGACTCATCGACGGTATTGATTCAATAACTCATCAGTGGTCATGATTCATTGACTCACCAGAAGTCTCTATTCAATGACTCAGTAGTGGTCATGATTAAATGACTCATCAGTGGTCTCTATGAAATGACTCATTAATGGTCTCAATTCAATGACTCATCAGTGGTCTCGATTCAATGACTCATCAGTGATCATGATTCAATGACACATCAGTGGTCTTTATTCAATGACTCATCGGTGGTCTAGATTTAATGACTTATCAGTGGTCTAGATTCAATGACTCATCAGTGACAAGATGAAATGACTCATCAGTGGTCTCTATTCAATGACTCTTCAGTGATCTCGATTCAATGACTCATCAGTGGTCTTGATTCAATGATCATCAGTGGTCTCGATTCAATGATCATCAGTGGTCATGATTCAATGACTCATCAGTGGTCTGAATTCAATGACTCATCAGTGGTATCTATTCAATGACTCATCAGTGGTGTCGATCCAATGACTCATCGACGGTCTTGATTCAATAACTCATCAGTGGTCATGATTTATTGACTCATCAGTGGTCTTTATTCAATGACTCAGTAGTGGTCATGATTCAATGACTCATCAGTGGTCTCTATTAAATGACTCATTTGTGGTCTCTATTTAATGACTCATCAGTGGTCTTGATTTAATGACTCATCAGGGGTCTTGATTCAATGACTCATCAGTGATCATGATTCAATGACTCATTTGTGGTCTCTATTTAATGACTCATCAGTGGTCTTGATTTAATGACTCATCAGTGGTCTTGATTCAATGACTCATCAGTGGTTATGATTCAATGACTCATCAGTGATCTCGATTTTCACAATTTAAAAACAGAAGAAATGTGCCAGGTATAAAATTTGACTGACAATATCGAATCGTAATAGATGGCTGATGTTGCAATTACTGTGATACATATAGTTTAAATGGTTCATACTATTATATCGAAAGAAAATCTTTAATGTTGTCTTGATCAAAACTATAGTGTATCTTGGACATTCCTTAATACATATATTAGAAAAAAAAGTAGTCTTCTTACACTATACGAAAAAAAAATGTAGGAACAAAGTTTTTATTGAATTAGCCATAGTTAACTGATAAATGGCTGTGATAATGATATTTATCTTTAAAACCACCATATTATAATATTAATTGTGCAATGCAAATTTTTCCTCTTAGTACCCAAATTTTAATATTTTAAAAACCCTATCAAAGTAATCTGTTATGTTTTTGAAAATTAATCATCTGAATGTTTTGTTTTACTGACTTTTTTATTTATATAGTATATTTTTATATTTTAAGAATAAAATTATATTTTGTAGCGTAACTGATATATAAAAGAAGATGTGGTATGATTGCCAATGAGACAACTGTCCACAAGCATGACAAGAGACCAAAATGACACAGAAATTAACAACTATACGTCACTGTACCGCCTTCAACAATGGGCGAAGCCCATACCGCATAGTCAGTTATAATAGGCTCCGAAATGACAATGTAAAACAATTCTTTTGAGTTCTTTTATTTATAATAAAATATCATCTTATAAAGCTTTGTAATTCTGTAACTACATCAGGTATAATTTATAAATATGACAGGAGAGTGTCCAGTAACAGTCACTTATTTAGCAGTTTTGTCCCTTAGCTATAGTCTATACAATTTTAACTTAAGGTAAAAATCATTGGCAAAACATTTTTAAATTTAGGGAATGTCTATTTTTACTGAACATTATCAAATTCTTCTTACAATCTACTGCTTTGATGGTTTTGGACACTAATGTTCTTGCCTCAAACCTTGAAAACTATAAAAGATACGGAAAACATTAATTTGCAGTAATGATAGGCAAGTACTAATAAGTTTACATTGTCCAAATTGTCATTGTCAGCCGACTCCTTATTAGAGTAATTGCCCTTTGATGATGATTTTTTACAAATAATTTGCGTGTTTGTCCTATACGAACCCCCCCCCCCCCCCCCTTCTCCTTTATATCGTAAAAATTATAACAGATAGATAAAAACTTAAAAAGCAAAAATGATCAGCAAGATAAGATCTATAATTAGGTCAATATAGAAGAAAATCGTTCTCATTTTAGAGTTACTGCCCCTGAAACAGTATTTTTTACCAGTTTTTAGCTGTGATTATAAACAGTATAGGATCTAAGTTAAGTGTTATTCAAATGTGTTCAACAAAACAGGTAGTATCTATGATGAGTTCATTTATGTATCTACTCTAATATTGAAGAAACATCTGACTTGTTTTTGCAACTATAGCTCCTGAAATATATATAGTAAACCTGACTAAACCGAACCCTTTCGGGACTTGCGATTTTGTTCGGTTTTGGCAGGTTTTCGGTTTTATCAGGTTCACAATGCATAAAATGAGATATGATTGGTCTTCAGAACAAGTTTGGATTAGACCGGTTTCCAGTTTATTCAGGGTTCGGTTTAATAAGATTTCACTGTATATGTTTTGCAGTTTTTGACTGATATCTCAATAGGAAAGTGTGACATGCAAAATTTATCAGCATCACAAGATCTATTACACCTGAAATATACAGTTTTGTCGTTTTTTTTTACTATAGGAGCTAGGTTCAAAACCTTCCAAAATGACTAGTGTGACAAGCTCTAACGTCTATAATATTTTAGCTTGAGACAATCAGTTTTAGGAGTTTTGACATGTTTTTTGCTATTTTGGCTGTTATTTTTATACCCTGTTGTAGCTGGGTTAAATAAGTGAATTGCAAGAATGAAAAGCAACACTAAGAGAAACTTAATTATGTATGTGCAAAAAAAAATTCATCACAATTTTTCCACCAGGTGACAGGCACAGGTGTGCCGGTTGTTAAGTGGGAAACTTGCAATAATTTGGGGTACAACTGTTGTCCATAAAATAATATGCTTAACCTTCAAGATCAATATCAACCAAACTTAGACTGAATGATTCTTATATAGGCTAGGGACGACATCAAAAGTTCAATGTAGGATCGATAAAAAGCTTAATTCATATAGTTTTTTCATTGACCCCCACCCCCCCCCCCCTTTACCCCCACTCTTAACCTAATTTGGGAGAAAAATTGATTGAAAAATAAGGATATATATAAAATCGATGTCAATTAAACAAAACTTGCAGCAATTTTGACCCCATCCCCAAACTATTTGAATTAAGTTTGTTTTTTTATCCTTCATTGATTTGGCATAAAATTTGTATTCCTAACACATGTCACAGTCAACCAAAATGGTCACAATGGCTAAAACTAAAATATTGAGATTTTAACTTAAATTTAGTTGAAATTGAAAAATACATTCGGATCTGCAAATCAGTTGTTTTAATCTTTGATATTGTGATGACCTCAAAGTGAAGAACATATGAATTAAGGATGATCTAAGTGTGGTGTGATTGAAAAATTAGCAAACAAACCAAGATAAAATTGAGATGGAAATTGGGAATGTGTCAAAGAGACAACAACCCGACCAAAGGAAAGAAAATAGCAGAGGCAATCTAATAAAAATATTGATCTCTGATTTCGTTATACTCATAATATATGTAGTATAACGAAATTAGAGATCAATATTTTAATAAGATTGTAGCAGAGGGTCACTAATAGGTCTTCAATGCAGCGAGAAACTTCCGCAGTCGGAGGTGTCGTTCAGCTGGCCCCTAAACAGATGTCTATACTAGTACAGTGATAATGAACGCCATACTAAACTCCGAATTATACACAACATGCACAAGAAACTAAAATTGAAAATCATACAAGACTAACAAAGGCCAGAGGCTCCTGACTTGGGACAGGCGCAAAAATGCGGCGGGGTTAAACATGTGTTTTGAGATCTCAACCCTCCCCCTAATTTTTCAATCACACCACACTTAGATCATCATAAATTCATATGTCCTTCACTTTGAGGTCATCACAATATCAAAGATTACAACAACTGATTTGCAGATCCGAATGTATTTTTCAATTTCAACTAAATTTAAGTTAAAATAATGAAATGCACTTTCTTCTGGAATGCCCAATTTACAATAACCTCAGAAGAGATATCACTGATTATATAAAAAAAAATACCCCAGTTTAGATAGTTTAAATATAAATGATCTTTTTTCATGGATTATGGTTAATGAAGATAGCAGATTTTTATCTATTTTATGTGCATACCTGGATAAAGGCCTGCAACTAAGAAAATCAGAAAATTAGTTAAATACTCTAAAATATATCAAAATTATCTCCCCTTGACCACTGATCCTTTCTTCATGCATTTGAATTTCAATTATTATTCTATGTTTCTTTAATCACTCTGTAATGTTTATGTCATGTTGTAATTAATGTTATGCTCTAAATGGGCCCTTTAATTTGGAAAATAAAAATATTGTATTGTATTGTATTGTATACCTCTAGCCAATCTAGAAAAGTAAATGCGTAACAATCAAGACCCATTTTGTTCGTAAATAACTCGATCCTCATGATCCTGTTGTCCTCAAACTGAAGAAATACGTTATCCTCCTTGATTTGATTTACTAGTCTCGACCTAGAAAAAAAACATTATACAGAAGTTGAGAGTATTTGATTCTTAAACTAAAGCTAATACATACTATAAAATGTAATATTAGATATTAAATGTCATATCTTGATAAGCTATTATGAGCCTCTTGTTTCAGTAAAATAAGCAGATGATTTAAATCACTACTGTAAGAGAGATAACTCTAAATTTTACAGGGCAAATCAGCTTTATTTTTAGAATGTGAAAGAATGATTAACACTGGTGTAAGTTTGAGGTCATATGTCTTTATATGGTCAAAGTTTCTTCCTGGCAGTTACCCAAAGCTGGAGGTATATAACCCTTCAAAATAATATTGATGAAAATATATAAAACAAATGTAAAAAGGTAAGTGTCATGTTTTTGTTTTCAATTCTTAAACCAGAAAAACTGAAAAACTATTTTGATATCAACATGATGAATGATCAAATGAATTAAACATTTTTTGTAGTAAAAAATCTACAGCAGACAGTAAGAAAAATCAATGTGTATTTGCTATAAATAAACCTGATAAAAAAGGGGGATGAATTAATTTTGTTATTTTAAATTTAACTGCAAACTTCCAAGATGTATAATTTGCTTAAATCTATGAGAAGTGTATGTATGTGTTCCAGAACATATGAGTATTTGGACCCTACGCGTATGGTCGGGCCATTTGAGTATATACTCGTTTAATTGGTTATTAACTGGCCGAACAATATGAGTATTCACACCATATAGGTATTTTTCGAATAAATGCAAACTTCTTAAATAGAGAGAGCTTATATATTCTCTGGTCCAAAATAGGCACTATTATTAGCTAAAATCCTTTTTATTTGTTACAAAACAATTGTCTTGATATATTTGTTGTTTTACCCTCGTTATCTAGTCAATTTTAAGCACATCGATCATGTTGATAGTTTTGTCCGTACATTAAACCATAAGCATTTTGGGCGTGGACATTTTTTTTTAAATTTCTTCTAATTTCCAATTATTTTCCCCAATAAAACTAGGATAATGGTAAATCGTATAAAGAGCAGTATGAAATGATTTAATAACTTGAAATAATTTGAAGTGATAATGGAATGATAATGAAATTTAATTTACCAAAACAACAAATTGAAATACCAAATCAAAGTAATTAAAAGTTTACTTCTTTCTTTACCATGTTTACAATGCATTTAGTTATTTTTGGCGTTGACACATTACGTTTCGTAAAGACACATTATAAATTATAATAATTACATTAGATCTATTTGTTTCATTATAAAACCTTCTTCTGATTGGCTTACTGCAACATGTGCAATCTCGCGCTATTCCTTAATCAACTTCATTTCAAAATAAATTGTACATTCATGTTGACACGTGCTTCTACAATAAAGTGCATAGGTAAGTTAAATAAAAACTTGATAGAAATCGTGTTTTCATGGTCCTAGCTAAAAAATGTGATTATAAGTAGGGATGTCAAAAGATCTGAAATTTAATACTCGGATACTCGGTCATGATACTCGAGTACTCGCGAGTACTCGGGAGAAGCTTAAATGTTTATTGAAAAGTTTAGATTTTAGGTGGGAGTTCGTATTTTTTTTATAATACGACTTGTTCATTTATTGGCAACAACAATATTGGACTTCAGTTACTTGTGCTTATTCGTGTTGTTCAGTCTTACTTTTTTTGAGGTTTTTTTTTTTGCGCTATCGTTTGTCTGATCTTTTTTTTAGCCATGCTGTTGTCAGTTTATTTTCGACTTTTGGGTTTGAATGTCGCTCTCACCTATATCTTTAAATTGGAAATAAAACAATTAAGGTTCAGTTTCAAATACAGAGTAATTAAATTAATTTAGATATACATCTCATATCAATTACGTTTACATAGAAATCTTGATTAACAAAGAAAGGTAAGTTTTTACGGCTTGTGATGAGTTAATTATTAATCCATGAAAGTGTTGATCGTGTACAAACACCGTTAAAATGTCTCTAATCAGTTGTGTAGGGTTTAACGCAGGTCATTTGGTTCTTTTTTAGAAATATGTAATAATATTGTATTGTATTGTATTGTATTATGAACTGGTCAACAATTTCAGACGAAAGACTGTTTGACTTTCTATTTTTGTTTCAATAAATGTATATGAAAAAATTCCCTCGGAAGGAATGGACGTTGCTGGTACTACTATAACATATGTATGTTGTTAATTGATTTTATTTAAGTATTACGAATGGGTTATGAGTGGGAATGTGAAGAGAAATATCTCAAGATGTATAACAGTCAAACGAGTATCCGAGTACTAAAACTGTACTCGAGTACTCGGCCTTTCGATCGAGTACCCGAGTACTCGAGTACTCGTTGCCATCCCTAATTATAAGTATTGAATGCTTCTTTTCGTAACTTCATAGAGTCTCTCATAACTCTTTTTATTGTGGCTTTTGTTTTATATGTGAAATTGAAATATTATGTAAATGTTTTTTAAGAGGTGAGACTCAAATAAAATATAGTCTTGTCTTGTCTTGTCTTGTCTTGTCTTGTAAAAGCGTTGACCGTGCGCACATTATATTCCGCGCTTTATACAAAATTTCGGTCAACGATTTTACACCCCCATGAAGTTACAAAAAGAAGCATTCAATTATTAAATGCAGCAAAACTTAAATGCAGCACGGCTTCTACTATAATTTGAACTTGTGAGTTTTAAAATTCATTTTATATCATTATTAAATCAAGTTACAATGAAAACATGATTATTTCATTTTTAGACACTTTTATTTTTTTACACCTAAATTATTCTTATAGGGGTATGCTTTACGCAATTACTGTTCAACGTTCGTCGTATTAAAAATACTCAATACATTTACATATGGTCTGTAACATATATACTGAGTGGCAATTGTTACGGCCAGAAATCGCCTTCAAATTGTAGCCAAAAAAGACACAAATCAATAATAAAATTTAACAATATTTATTATACAAAAGTTTACAAGAAGTATTACACAAATAATATTGTCAACTTAACTGTCAAAATATGAGTCCAATCTTTTATCTTTATCTGTATCCGGATATCTTTTGGAATCCAATCTGAATATTACGGTCACAATCCAGTATGATGTTGTTTGCAGAATAAAAATGTCAATCCAAATGCTATGAATATAAATGTCTATCGATGTCCAAGTCTAAGTCCAAGAGTGAGTGTTTAACTTTAGTGTCTGTATATATATAATTGTCAAGGAAATTCTAGAACAATCTATACTGGAACATCCTAGAAAGTTACAATGGAAGTTTCTAGTAAAATGTAGAAGTTTATATATCGCATCGTTTATTAGGATCATTCTGGAAAGTTCCAATAATTCTGTAATTATTCCAGTGATTTCTAAACAGCACAGTTCTAAGATTATTCTGTAAACAACTATTAGGCCATACAACACAAATTAGGCCAACATAAATAAATACAATAATTACAATATCATAACACCTCCCCCCTTAAAAGAAGTTTTAGTGTAACAAAAACTTATCATGAATAATATGAATAAAAATACATAGTATATACACAGTGTTTTAATAAGCTCTAGATAAAGCATCTGTTATTACATTATCCTTACCCTTGATCTGTTTTACAATTACATCATATTCCTGTAACAATAAACTCCACCTAGTCAACCTCTGATTCTTGTTTCTCATTTTATGTATGAAGGTGAGAGGATTATGATCAGTACAAACAAGAATAGGATATACAGTGGGATTCAAATATACATCAAAATGTCGAAGTGCTGACAACATTGCAAAACACTCTTTTTCGATAGTTGAATATTTTTTCTGATGTTTATCTAATTTCTTGGAAAAATATGATATAGGTTTCTCAACATTATCATCTGTCTCTTGATATAAAACAGCTCCAATTCCTACATCGCTTGCATCAACGGCAAGTTTAAATTGTTTTTCAAAGTCTGGAGTAATCAGAACCGGACTATTAATTAAAAGTGATTTGCTATTTTCAAAAGCGTTTTGACAATTTTCACTCCAGATAAATTTAGAATCTTTTCGTAAAAGATGAGTCAGTGGTTGAACCACAGTAGCAAAATTTGAACAAAATTTTCTGTAAAATCCAATCATGCCTAAATATCTCATAAGTTGTTTTCTATTTGTAGGAGGAGGAAATTTGGAAATAGCTTCAACTTTAGCCATAATAGGTTTCACTTGACCTTGGTCAACTGTATGCCCTAAATAATCAACAGTGGCCTGACAAAATTCACTTTTACCAAGATTAACAGTCAAATTTGATTGTGACAATCTATCAAAAGTATCATACAAATGTGTTAAATGCTGTTCCCAGCTATCACTACATACAATTAGATCATCAATATAAGCATAACAACAGTTTAAATCTTTTATAACATTATTGATCATTCTTTGAAATGTAGCTGGTGCACTTTTCATTCCAAACGGCATTACAGTATATTGAAATAAGCCATCTGGTGTAACAAAAGCTGATATTTCACGAGCTCTCTGTGTCAATGGAACTTGCCAATAACCTTTCAACAAATCAAATTTGCTTACAAATTTTGCTTGACCAATGTTGTCAATACAATCGTCTATCCTTGGAATCGGATAGGAATCAGATTTTGAGACTGAATTTACTTTTCTGAAATCAGTCACGAAACGAAAGGTTTTATCTGGTTTTGGCACAAGGAGACAAGGAGAGCTCCATTCACTGTTACTCGGCTCAATAATATCATTGTCAAGCATATATTTAATTTCTTTTCTCATAGCTTCAAGTTTAAGTGGATTGAGCCGGTAAGGATGTTGCTTAATTGGAGAAGCATCTCCAACATCAACATCATGACAAACAGCAGTGGTTTTGTTTGGCACATCTGGAAAAAGATTTTTAAAAGAAAATACCAAAGTTTTTATTTCTTCTCTATGATCAAAAGACAGTTGTGCAAGTTTTGAGTTTAAATTTGACAAAATTTCTGAATTTTTCAATCTAACTGTCTCTTCCAGAGTTTTAGAACTAAAAGGTGGTTCAATTACATCTGGTTTGTCATGATTGTTCTCAAATTTAACCATGCCTAAAGTGGCAACTGGTTTACTCTCACATTCATTAGTACGCTCAAAATATGGTTTTAATATATTAATATGACACACTCTGTTTTGTTTACGCCGACCTGGAGTTTTTACAATATAATTCAAATCATTGATTTTACTCTCTATTGTATAAGGACCACAATATTTAGCCTGTAAAGGATGTCCAGGGACCGGCAAAAATACAAGTACCCTATCACCAGGCTCAAAAACTCTGTCCCTGGCATCTTTATCATACCATATTTTCATCTTGTTCTGTACATTTTTAAAGTTTTTCTGAGCAATTTGACAAGCAGTATACAATTTTTCTTTAAATCTAGATACATAGTCTAAAAGATTCAAGTCAGTATGTTCAGTAAGCCACTTTTCCTTAATCAATTTTAACGGTCCCCTTACAGTATGGCCAAATACCAACTCAAAGGGACTAAATCCAAGGGATTCTTGAACAGCCTCTCGGACTGCAAAAAGTAGAAAGTGAACTCCATTATCCCAGTCTCTGTCAAATTGAAGACAAAAAGTTCTAATCATGTTCTTTAATGTTTGATGAAAACGTTCTAAGGCACCTTGAGATTCGGGATGGTACGCACTTGATCTATACTGAGCAATCCCTAACTGGTACACGACTTGCTGAAATAATCCTGACATGAAATTTGATCCTTGGTCGGACTGTATAGACTTAGGAAGTCCTACTAATGTGAAAAATTTTATAAGTGCTTTGACTATAGTAGGTGTCTTGATATTTCTTAGCGGAATAGCCTCAGGAAAGCGAGTTGATGTACACATGATTGTCAATAAATACGCATTTCCAGTTTTGGTCTTTGGTAAAGGTCCAACGCAGTCAATTAAAACTTTGCTGAAAGGTTCATCAAAGGCTGGAATAGGCAGAAGTGGTGCTGGTGGTATTTTCTGGTTAGGCTTACCAACAACCTGGCATATATGGCATGATTTGCAGTATTCTGCGACATCATTTCGAAGTCTGGGCCAGTAGAAATGCTGCAAGATCTTAAGGCAAGTCTTCCTTATACCTAAGTGTCCAGCCAAGGGGGTGTCATGGGCAAGACCAATAATTTCTTGCCTATAAACTTTAGGCACCACCACTTGGTATACCACTCTCCATTCCTCCTCTGGGGTAGCATCAGGAGGCCTCCACTTCCTCATTAAAATGCCGTCCTGATGGTAATAGCATTCAGCAACTTTGTCTGCTTCCTCCTGTGGTTGAGCCCTCTTGTAGAGCTGAAGAACCTCAGGGTCTTTATTTTATTTTGTTCTTCCAAAAGGTTCTTTCTGTTTAATGAATGGCTGTTTATGTCTGGCCATGGCATAATTACATTCTTGTTAACATTAAGTGGTCTTATTATGACCTTTTCTGAGCTACCAGGACCTTCAATGTCGGCTAGGAAAGTGTCAGAAAGGTCCATGTAATCAAACTGCTTTTCTTGCAAATCCTCATCTTGTTGTTTTCTAGCCATCGCTCTAGTGACAACACAAGCTGGATAGAATTCAGCATCATCTTCAGGTGATTTAACATCCACCTCCGGTTCACTGGTAACAATTGGTTCAGCAACCACTTTGTTCCTAGCTAGATCATTTCCTAGCAATAATATAACACCCTCAACAGGGAGATTAGGACGAACACCAACAATAACTGGTCCAGTTATCAAATCTGACTTCAGATAAATACGATGGAGAGGAACATCTATACAACCTCAAGGCCGTAACTAGGCAACTAATTTTAGTGAGGCAAAATAATTGAGCCGAGCGAAGTGAGGTGAAATTTTTTTTTTAGAGTATGAAATGAATGGTGCAAAATCCTGCATTCTAGGCATTTTTAGAGAGTTTGATAATGTTGTGAATTTGGACACTTTTTATATAAATTTTTCATATTTTAAGACTTTTACTAACACCAAATTTTTAACAGCTTTATTTAAATTTATATGTAAGATAATCATCCAAATATCACTGATTTGAGTCTGCTGCCAGAACATAGAACATACATCGATTCAGTAGAGTTTGCCAAATTTTTCTATTGCCGGTTCAGTCAAATCGTTTCAGAATCATAATTTGGTCTGCTGATATCCTTATCGCGATGAACATGGAGCATGGCAAGACCGCACAATCTCTCGCCACTCATGCATGCTCTTTTCCAAGTTTTCAGTCGTTTCAGGGCAGTCTGTGTTGTTAAAGGTAGCACATTATCATCAACACAATGATCAATGTCTTCTTCCAATTCCTTCTCCATCAGAAATTCGGTAGCAGCATCGGTAGTAACAGTTTTCTTTTGCAAAAGGGAATTAAGCTTTCCTGTAAGCACCATCATACAGTCGCAGTTACAAAATATTAAACTCGCTTTTATGCTTACAAAGAGTAGAGAAACTAGGGATAGAATGAGATAAGATACAGGTATATGATTCTATCTATAGAGTAGGTATATATCTGATATGGGTACAGGGGAAATTGGAATGGAGTTTTTGACGTTTACATGTAGGTCCGTAATTTCCAATTATTTCTGGAAATAGTTGGTGGTATTTTAGTTCCAGAATCTATAAATTTATGGGTTAGGGGTTGGGGGTGTCCGATTCCGAAACCCCGAATATAAAGAAACGAAATTCCGTAATCCCGAATAAGTAAATACAAAATCCTGTGTTAAAGGTTCTACCATCCTCAATAATATCAAATTGGAATGTGGGATATTCTTTCAAGTTTTAAGGTTAAAGAAACATGGATAAAAACTAATCCATGCATGTTTCATATTATTTATATTTTATTTATCTGTAAAGAGAAAGATTAAAGTTCGTGAAATGAATACGCAGACAGGACTGCCCCCTTGCGATGCCCAGTACTTGATTTGTCAAAAGTTGGTGAAACGGAGAAATGAATACGAAGACAGGACTTCCCCCTTCCGAAGACCAGTACTTGATCTGTCAGTCTACTTATCGTTTTTGGATTGTACTAATGAAGTTATCATGCAATACTCAGACTCTGTTTACAAAAAAACTAGTTTACTAGAATTATTCCTTCTTTACCTTATATTTATATACTAGTAGTATAGGTATAAAAAAAATAATCAGTGTCGAAATTTTAGTGAGGCAATTGCCTCACTTGCCTCAAGGGTAGTTACGGCCTTGAACCTAACTCTACACCTTGTAACAAAACGGAGGCACCAACAGAAGTCTTCTCGGACAAAGGCAACACACCTTCTAAAAATAAAGACTGAGAAGCTCCAGTGTCCCGTAAAATCTTAATAGGCTGAAGAGTGGTATCATCAACAATAGAAACAAACTCATCAGACATAAAGGGTTTATATTCCTCCATGTAATCACAAAAACTGGACTTAAAAGCCTGACTCGCAGGACATTCCAACGTACTGGTAATATAAGGTGTCGTACACGCACTGGACTTCGGCTTATTATCTCGTTCATTCTTCTTCTGGAGTCTAAAACAATCAGCCATCAGGTGAACATTTTTCTTACAATAAGCACAAATCAGTGACTTCTTCTCAAAAGTACCAAATTTTGGACTAGACATATTATAACTGGACTGACTCTTATTCTGTGCAACAGGCTTACTATCAGTACGCTCAGTGCTTTGATTTTTGTAATTTCCATTTGAAGACCTCTTTGAAGTATTAACATTTTGACCCTTGAAACTTCTTTTATGTGAAAGGGTATAATTATCTGAAATTACAGCTGCATCATGTATTGTCCCAACAGTTTTGTCGTCTAAATGTGTTTTTAAGTCTAAATGAACACATTGTTTGAACTCTTCTAATAACATCAATTGTCTCAGGTTATCAAAATTGTTATCTGTTTTCTTTGAAGTAAGCCATTTATCAAATAGATCTTCTTTTTCCCGAGCAAATTCCACATAGGTTTGCGAATCGAACTTTTTATAAGATCTAAATTTCTGTCTATATGCTTCTGGTACTAGCTCATAAGCTTTCAAAACTTCCTGTTTCACCGTGTCATAATCGGAACTTTTTTCTGATGGAAGTGCGGAGTATATTTCAGCGGCCTCACCCTCAAAAACACTTTGTAGCATTGTAGTCCAATACGGCTTTGGCCAATTCAAATTACGAGCAATTTTCTCAAACTGTGGAAAATATTTATCGACTGTTTTTTCACAAAATCTGGGAACCAAACGTATATTTTTTGCTGCATCAAAATAATTTGATTTTGACTGGACTTTAGTGTTGCTTTCTTCTTTGACCATTTCAATTTTCAGTTTTTCCATCTCTAGTCTTTCTCTCATTTCAAGTTCTTTTAATTTTAATTCATCTTCTTTTATTTTCTCCCTCTCCTTCATTTCCAGTTCTTTTAATTTAAATTCATCTTCTTTTTCTTTTCTCTCTATTTCCAACCTTTCCTTCATTTCCGGTTCTGCTTGTTTTAATTTAAATTCATGTTGTTTTAATTTAAGTTCATCTTCTTTTCTTATCTCCAGTTCTTTTGATTTAAGTTCATGTTCTAATTCAAGCTGTTTTAATTTAAAGGCATCAATATTTTCTACCTTAAGTTCAAGAGCCTCTTCACCTAAGATTTCTGTGTCAACTAATTTGTCTATAACCAAATTTTTTATAATTTGTTTTCTCATAGATACTTTAAAATCTAATTTCAGATGTTTAGCAAGCAACATTAATTCCTCTTTCTTTAAATTATCAAACCCCTCCAGGTCTGGCGTTTTCAAAAATTTACCGGCATCAAATGCCATTTTGTAGAATTTTGTTGGCTAGTTATAATAAATACTGAATAAGTTTTGAATAAGATATTTTCGTACTCCCGGACGAGCCCCCAATTTCTGTTACGGCCAGAAATCGCCTTTAAATTGTAGCCAACAAAAGACACAAATCAATAATAAAATTTAACAATATTTATTATACAAAAGTTTACAAGAAGTATTACACAAATAATACTGTCAACTTAACTGTCAAAATATGAGTCCAATCTTTTATCTTTATCTGTATCCGGATATCTTTTGGAATCCAATCTGAATATTACGGTCCCAATCCAGTATGATGTTGTTTGCAGAATAAAAATGTCAATCCAAATGCTATGAATATAAATGTCTATCGATGTCCAAGTCTAAGTCCAAGAGTGAGTGTTTAACTTTAGTGTCTGTATATATATAATTGTCAAGGAAAATTCTAGAACAATCTATACTTGAACATCCTAGAAAGTTACAATGGAAGTTTCTAGTAAAATGTAGAAGTTTATATAACGCATCGTTTATTAGGATCATTCTGGAAAGTTCCAATAATTCTGTAATTGTTCCAGTGATTTCTAAACTGCACAGTTCTAAGATTATTCTGTAAACAACTATTAGGCCATACAACACAAATTAGGCCAACATAAATAAATACAATAATTACAATATCATAACACAATAAACATGCAACATATCATATTTGAAGTTTGGATTAGATGCATCCAATTTTGGTTGAAACGAATATTGCTTTAATAACCTAATATTTTATTTGTATTCATTTCTGAAACATTTTATAATACTGCTAGGCATACATTAATTGTTGCTGAAATTTTCTCCGATTCAGTGTTATGTTAAATTTCAGGGGAGGATCCAGACATTTTAAAAGGAGTTTCCCAAACCAGAATAGAGGGGAAAAGGGTGTGTTCCAACTATATGTTCCCATTCAAATGCATTGATCGTCCATAAAATGGGGATTGTAACACTTTTACTAATATTAGGAAACCCAACCTCCTGAGAATATGTTATTTATCTGTTGTTTGCAATAAAAAAAAATTGGGTGTTTAATAGGTAAAAACTTCAACCTTCTGTCAACCCCCAAATATTTCAATCTAAATCAAAGAACAAGTATGGCTGCTTTGGAAGAAACAGAAATGGAGGCAACAATGAACATGATGAAGAGAATGGAACAGTTAGAATCATCGACAGTTAAATCAGCTGATGAAGAGCCGTCTGCACAACATGGAGATAAAATAAAAGTTATATACTATCTCAGGGATATTAAACGTAAAATGGTAGACGAGTGGAAACAGAAGTTCAGAAAATATGAAGATAGGGTCAAGGTATTACAGTGAAATCTGTGTATAAAATAGAATATAGGATCAAGGTTTTACAGTAAAATCTGTGAATAAAATAGAAAAAAGGATCAAGGTATTGCAGTAAAATATATGTATAAAATTATAGAAATAAATAGATGATGTATTTAAAACATCAATGAAAGAAAAAAACATCTGTTTTGCATCTTTCAATTCCAATTCAAAGAAATCATAGAAATTTCACAAAAAAATCAAAAAAATCGTGAATCTATTAGTATCCATTTAAACGAATGAATCTTTAGTATTTGTATGGTACTAGTAATTATACACATTTTTGGTTCTG
Organism: Mytilus galloprovincialis; assembly: GCF_965363235.1. Lineage (NCBI taxonomy): Eukaryota > Metazoa > Mollusca > Bivalvia > Mytilida > Mytilidae > Mytilus > Mytilus galloprovincialis. Next base: position 5,500,237 of record NC_134847.1, read on the forward strand.
CTACTTACTTGAGAGAGAGAATATAATGAGCAAAATATATAGAAAATAGAGACTAATGACCTATAAAATTAAAGAATACAGACTCCAGGCAGAATACCTTCTTCGTTCTCGAGGGGCCTGATGTGTCATTTTCCGTTCTTCCTGATCGGCGCATTTTCGCTATCGTGATCGTTTTTCGAGTTTTTTTTTTAATATATATATTTTCGTGATTCGTGATCATGGAAACTTATTTTCTGTGAATCGTGATTGACAAAAAAATCAACTCGTGAAACATGATGAGACCCCCACCCACATCATGCCCCTCATTCTTTTCTTACCAGAGCAGTGAGCTTGCTTTTATCCCCTGTAATTGGTTTCACCGTTGAAGAAGTACCTGTCGGTACAAGGTTGTTTTCAATATCGTAGCATCTATATAAAGGGTCTATAAAGGGCTTCGTAGATTTTTGACTTCTGAACGTGTATCTAGCCTATACCTGCTAAATAGTTATTATTTATATTTCAGTCTACAGAGGGTGATATATTTGTTGGTACTCCTGAAGTAGATGCTGTTGTAAGTACTACTACTTTCCAATCTGTATTCCTCATATCAATATAACTAATTACAGTTGTATCAATCCAGTTCAATGTTAGGAACCATATGCTTATTGGTTTCTAATTTATGATTAGTAAATGGTGTATCAGTTTAAAACAGTGCATATTTAGATCACTATGCTTACTTAGAAACACAATAAATAAAAAAAGTTCATTGAGGCCTTCATGGAACAGAAACGCTTACATCAGTGCAAGTTCAAGAAGTCCCACGCAAGCAACTACTAGTTCTTAAGGATATTTTTGCTTAAAAGGGACATAATAAATACTAAATAGAGAATAATGAGGTGCTAAATATAAAGAATAGAAAATGATGAGCAAAATATATAAAGAAAAGTGAAAAATAGCACGAAACAGAATTTTAAATAGCCAATCAAGGAACACATCAAGATTATGTCCAGTTACAGATATTTGATCATTCAATTTGATGGAATGATAAAGCAGAGTTATGGTATATCAGATTATGTCACAAAATCTCTCCATACATTCACCAAACAAAATTAAAACGAAGAAATACATATATAAGTTTCCTTGCATACATATACGCAGTATATAACTGTAGAAATACGAGTGCATATACATCATGAAAACAGGAAAACTTTTATGGTCTGCACATATCATAAGAGACGAACATTTTCAGGCCAATTATCCAAATGGAAACAAGAGTACACACGCTGAAATGTCTTGCCTTCTTTACTTATCATTGATATAATGTTGATAGTCCTAAATATAAAGATGTTATTATTACAACTGTCACATAAACTTAAAACATTATAACCAAGAAAACTAAACATTAATCAATGAACAATGAAAATGAGGTTAAGGACATTGGACATGTGACTGGCGGAAACTTCGTAACATGACGCATCTATTATATACAAAGTATGAAGCATCCAGGTCTATCACCTTCTAAAATATAAAGCTTTTAAGAAGTTAGCTAACGCCGCCGCCGGATCACTATCCCTATGTCGAGCTTTCTGCGACAAAAGTCGCAGGCTCGACATAAACAGATAAAAACACAAAAACTTAAAACTGAGCAATGAACCGTGAAAATGAGGTCAAGGCCTAATAAAAACTGCGCGGCTGACATATATATATCATAAATTATTTCCATACACCAAATATAGTTGACCTATTGCATATATATATAGTATTTGATTCCAAGTAGTGCACATTAATATTCAGTTCAAATTAAATAGGTCTCTCCAGCAAATGCCTTTGGCTTTATGGATGGTGGGATTGATCGTGTGTTTTCTGAGCTGTTTGGATGGCAAATGTAAGTCTAACACACGTTTCCTTCACTTACGGAAACGTATTGTCAAGTATTTACTATTAAAGTTTTAATTTTGTCAATATCAATTTTAACAAATCCTGGCATACATTGAAATGAAGACAATAATTAATAGACTGCTAACGTATGCTTAGAATATTTTTCTGACCTTAAATTTTTTTTCCATGAATTAAAGTTAAGTTTTATTCTCAAAATACAAAATATATATAAAACTAAAGTTGCTTGATAAACTGCAATCATGCTATGAGGTATTTAAGATGATTTTAATGGTTGATATTTACCGGATTCCTATTCCATAAAGTTGTTAATATGACCGAGTTTAAAACAGCAACCTTTCATCTTTAATTTTGTTTAGGAAGAGGATGGCTATTTTTTCTCAAGACAAACAATATTTTCAATATATCAGGAGAAAGCCATTTTTCATTTATACCAGTGTTCTTTTATATTTTTGTGGTGCCCATTTTTAATAGAAACTGGTTTTACTTTATTTCAGAAGTATTTATTTCAAGAAGATTAAGAATAAAAAAAAAACTTTCAATTAAAAACCAACGTGACTCTCCCTTCTAGGAGATAAACAGGCAGTGTCAAAGCTCTTTTTAAAAGTCATATTATACTGCTATCACTTTTCTTGGTGTTCTGATCCTGTTCGATAAGAAATATTAACTCGTTGATTTATATCGACAAAGGAACATCATCAGTATTGCACTGGTTGATTAATCCGTATTATAGGACTAATTTGCTCATATCATTTAATACTGGCTAATATTTTACCTTTTCTTCAGGCAAGAACGGATACAGAAAGTAATAAGGGATCAGTATGACGGAGAAAACTTTGTTGTGAGTAGAGTACAACTTTGTTAGAATTATTCCATTATATATGAAGGACATCTATGTCCCATTGTCCATGGGACAGATGCCCTAGTCCGAGGTTACTCTGACGCCTAATGGCTGTTTTGATAAACAAGCTGGGCGGGCATTTTTTTAATTTACAAATGCCCGTTGACATGGACATAACTCAAGAACGGCGAAGGGGACGCAATAGCCCAAATTCGATCTTGATCTATATTTTGGAGAAATTTTCATTTTAAAATACATAAGTGTACAACCTGAAATTCTTGTCTGTTCTACTTATTATCATAGAATTTATGTTGTAAGTTTGTAATATGAAGATTTAACTACCTCATCAGATCTAACTATGCATTTTTTTATTAATGAGTGCATTTTTGGATTTAATATTGATGGTAGGTCTTTCCAAGAACATATATATTGACTACTATTAAATATTCTGTTCACGGGGTCTTTCATAATAACTGTCTAAAAAATCAATATATTCAAAACTTGTATTTGGTGCATGACATATTGCATTTATAAAATGCATTAAAAATTGTAAAATGATTTAAACAGGAAAGCAACAAACAGCCTGATTTATGCAAGAACAATTAATAAAAACACAAAAACAGTTATTTTAACAACCACTAAATTAAGGCATCTGATTTCATGCGTCTTCTGGTTGTGTTGGCATCTACACGGTAACCTTATTTTATTCAAATTTTGTATTTTGTAGGGAAACGCAATCATTATTCCAGCCTATGACAAAGATCCAGACAAAGAACACATTCAGAAGTTAAAGACCAATAATATAAGTAATGGTAAACCAATCAAGTACCTCATACACGTCCCGACAATGAGAGTACCAAAAGATGTCATAAACTCAACTAATGCTTATCTGTCCTTTAGAGGAGTCATTTTGGCAGGTATTAACAGATTAGTAAATCATTACTCATACTATATCACAATCTAATTGAAAACCGATCTCTCATCGCTCCCGTTTTCTGATTAACAAAACCCGCTTTGAGGTCACATGTGAGCGAACTTGAAGTTATGAATTTACAATCATATGCAAATGATTGACAACCTAAAATAAGCCAATCAAAAAAGTTTTATGAATTATTTGGACTGACGATTTGTTTGTAAATGCAATGAGTAACATCCCTTTACCTCATGAAAAACTTTAAAGATTGTCGAAGGCTCATTTTCATTGGTCGAAAAAGACACATCTACGATTTCACTCACATGCAGTGGCGTAGCTTGCATGTATGCTCAGATGCTCAAGCATCCACATCATTTTGATAGGAAAAAAAATATAAAAAAAGATATGTTCGCAGCAGTTAAACTCGGAGGTATCCGTATGTAACAAGGGTTAGGATATGAGGATAACATCCAATTATATTCCGATGAAGTATGCGTGGTCTTTTATTAAGGATAATTTAGTTCATGTAATAAAACAAGATGGATAAATCGCAGAAAAGTGTTCTCGCTTTTTTTTCGTAAAAAGATTACGTCGTCGGCTACGGCAAGTGCAGAGAACGATGCACAAATCCTCGGACATGTTTCATCTGAAATTGAGTCTAGCGGAGCGATGGCTTCTACAACTGACTAACAACATAACTGACAACTAAACCACTATATCCTGATATCGTTTCCTGTGACATGAAAGACGACGTGGAAAAAAAACTAATCTGTAATAGAGTGTGATCATTCCTAGGCTTATCAGTAATACCAGTTTCTATCTAGGTCCACATATTAATTTTATTTTCAATAAAAGAACAAAGTTTCTATGTCCCCTGTATTGCACATATTTTATGTAACCAAGGAACAAGGGCAATAACAAATAAAAAATAATGTTTTTCCTTTTCCTTTTATTTTTAATGGAGAAATAAAAGCTTTAGAGAAAATGCAATAATATTTCCGTTATAATTTATATTTCAAAAGGTCAAAGCTTAGGACTTATTTTCGAAATTGTCATTGCTGATGATATAAAAATCTGGCAAGAATTGTACACATGAGAGTGCAAACAAGACCGGATGGACGGACACCAGGAATTTCGATGATGTCCCCTGCGACGCGTTAATGGAATCACTTCAGTTTCTGTATTCCGAAGTGCCGCTGTGATGGGGCCGTTTTTTTGAGAAATGTTAGGAAAGGGGATCACTTCAATTCCTTTATACAGAAGTGCCGCTGTGATGGGGCCGTTTATGAGATGTCAAAAATAAGATTGGTGGGAAACCTTTACATCAAATAAATAAATTATGAATTGCATTCAATTTCGAGAATTTCGAGAAAACATTAAAATTTTGTTTGAAAATAATTATATGAATTGGTGGGTATTTTGAAATTAAACAAAAATCTAACCAGTGTCGGATTCTAGGGGAGTACATGTGCTTATAGGAACAATCTCTGAAAAAAAATCTGCATAAAATAGTCTAAAAAAAGTCATTTCAACCCTGGCTACGCCACTGACATGTGACCTCAAAGCGGGGTTCGTCAGATCTCCAAACCGACATATCAGAAAACGGGAGCGATGAGAGATTGGTTTTTAGTTAGATTGACTATATCACTAACTCAGCCAATGCATCCATCTTTAAGAGGAGTCATTTTGGCAGGTATTAACATAGATTAGTAAATCATTACTCATACTATATCACAAACTCAGCCAATGCTTTCGTCTTTTAGAGGAGTCATTTTGGCAGGTATTAATATGGATAAGTAAATCATTACTCATACTATATCACAAACTCAGCCAATGCTTCCGTCTTAAAGAGGAGTCATTTTGTAGGTATTAACATAGATTAGTAAATCATTACTCATACTTTATCACAAACTCAGCCAATGCTTCCGTCTTTAAGAGGAGTCATTTTGGCAGGTATTAACATAGATTAGTAAATCATTACTCATACTATATCACAAACTCAGCCAATGCTTCCGTCTTTTAGAGGAGTCATTTTGGCAGGTATTAATATGGATAAGTAAATCATTACTCATACTATATCACAAACTCAGCCAATGCTTCCGTCTTAAAGAGGAGTCATTTTGTAGGTATTAACATAGATTAGTAAATCATTACTCATACTTTATCACAAACTCAGCCAATGCTTTCGTCTTTTTGAGGAGTCATTTTGTCAGGTATTAACATAGATTAGTAAATCATTACTTATACTATATCACAAACTCAGCCAATGCTTCCGTCTTTAAGAGGAGACATTTTGGCAGGTATTAACATAGATTAGTAAATCATTACTCATACTCACGGGTGTCATTCGGTTTAACGAGAGAAATGATCGTGAAAGAATATATAACGGCGGTCAAGTATTGAGAGACGATCGTGAAAGTTCTGGTAACGGATCGTGAAAGACATTTAATCGAGAAGACATATGAAAGGTCAATACATATTCTTATTTAATTAATTACACAGACAAATTTACGACAAAATAAAACTGTCTGTCAAAATGGTTCAACAATATGATCAGTATGTGAGAATATCCAGTTTTAAATGTACATCGTTATTACAAAACAACAAAAGGCAGATTGCTTCTCGACATTTCAATGACATAAAAAATGTAAACAAACATGATGTTTTCACAAATTCGACTAAAAAAACTACTTTAATACGAATAAGGGCATTCTATTTGAATTAATCAAATGGTTCTCATAGTTATTTCGTATAAACATAATCTGAAACTTGGCAAATAAAGAACTATTTACACAAAAATTGATTTTTCGGATCGTGAAAGATCACGTACCGCATTTTTGAAGATCGTGAAAAGGATCGTGAAAGATCTGATGCTACGAAGACGTTCAAATTATTCTTCAATTATATCATAATTAATATCTGTTATTGGTATTGAGAAAAGCTATTTAGGTCAACATCCTCAATAGCTTTAAGCTTTTCAAAGTATTAATATTTTCAGAAAATAAAATGTAAAATAGTTGGATGATTGTAGGATGAAGCTTGTTATTGTCATGTGAAGTACTCACTTATCACGAGTTATAGGATACCAACATTTTGTATATTGGATCCTATAAACTACATGTCCGTCAGACAGGATTCACCTGACCCCGAATTTGCCTTTAATATTTCATGGATGAAGATTTATTTTTGTGGTCAAGTCCGTATCGCGGATTCGTTAAGCTTTAGGATAACTGTCTGTTGTTATGATTGTGAGGTGTACATTTTCGACTTCTGCAAGGTTTCAAATAACATCGAACTCATTATCATGCATCATTCGGCAATGCTCGTTTATGTTGTCTAGCCTTTTGGATATGTATCTGTATGCTATAGTCCCATGGTATTTTGTGTATGGTGTACATGTCTGTCTACATGTTTCATATATGACCATGATGACGTCAATTGTATTTGATATATTGAATGATAGTAAGATGTCTATGTCTGGCTGTCGGTCAGGGTTCATATACTATTGACCTTATGTTTCAATTTAATTGGCCAAGCATAACTTTTACATTTGTCATTTTCTAAGGCACTGTAAGGATCGGAACACATTTATTTGGTCTACGGGATATTTGTAGAGATCTGTATGTCATGGTTCATCTGACTTTGCACTCTTTTTATGAACCATTGACAATCATAATTTAAAAAAAAGAAGATGTGGTATGATTGCCGAAGAGACAACTATCCACAAGAGACCAAAATGACACAGACATTAACAACTATAGGTCACCGTACGGCCTTCAACAACAAGCAAAGCCCATACCGCAAAGTCAGCTATAAAAGATATGACAATGTAAAATAATTCAAACGAGAAAACTAACGGCCTTATTTGTATAAAAAAAAATGAACGAAAAACAAATATGTAACACCTAAACAAACGACAACCACTGAATTACAGGCTCCTGACTTTGGACAGGCACATACCTAAATAATGTGGCGGGGTTAGACATGTTAGCGGGATACCAACCCTCCCCCTAACCTGAGACAGTGGTATAACAGTACAACATAAGAACGAACTATAAAAATCAATGGAAAAGGCTTAACTCATCAGATGGACAAAAATACATTAAGCGCATTTAACACTTCTAGTAAAACCCTTGATATTATAGACGTTCCAAAAATTAACTGTCATAAGTAAAGCAGACGAGACATTACAGCTTTTGCGCTCTGGTATTCTATAGTCTGTAGTATATAGTTAAATCAATCCACATTTGCGTTGTATATACAGAACTTAAGAAAGTACTGTTGAACAAAATGTTGGTTCTCGTTCAATCTCAAATTTCTCATGAAAGATGCTGTTTTGCTGTAATTTTTTGTTTGATGGATATCATTTTGGTTTAAACGTTGCATATCCATATTTATGGCTAAATAGTGTCGGTCTGCCTGAATTGCACTTGACCGATTCTCAGAGCTGAATCTTTCAAACTTATTTAAAGATAGTTTTAGTTGTTGTTTTTTTTAAACTTTCGAGGTAAAGTGTTGAATAATAAAAAAAAAAATAGCTTTAATGTTCATCCTTATCAAAATAGTTACAGGCTTAAACCAGTTGCAGGTTTTTCAAATGGTAAAAGAAATATTGATGTCTGATTACTAGTAATAAGTCTGGTCACGCATTATCTTTCACGATCAAAATAATGCGTTGCCTGATCTTTCACGATCAAGTTTGATGGATATTCAACAAATTCAAGGTTTTCATCTACAAATTAATGCTTTTAAGAGAAGAACATATCTTCATTTTACTGTACTATCAGATACACCAAAGATTAAATTTAAAATATATCACGATAAACTGAAATATGACCATTATAGGTGCAAAAAGTGTGGTATTTGTAATTAATTTCATAGACATGCATTGCGCCTTTTGTGTTTTTTCATAAAGTACTGCATATTTTCTCTATCTAATTTAACAGTTATGTTGAGGAAGTTAAACCATTTTGACAGACATATTTTTTTGTTCGGATTTGTTCCGCGTTTTGAAAATTAAGCGATTTTTTCAAAGATTCTGACCTAGAATTTTCATTAAATATCTTTCACGATCCGTTACCAGGTTTTTCACGATCGTCTCTCAATACTTGACCGCCGTTAGATATTCTTTCACGACCATTTCTCTCGTTAAACCGAATGACACCCGTGATACTTTATCACAAACTCAGCCAATGATTCCGTCTTTAAGAGGAGTCATTTTGTCAGGTATTAACATAGATTAGTAAATCATTACTCATACTATATCACAAACTCAGCAAATGCTTCCGTCTTTAAGAGGAGTCATTTTGTCAGGTATTAACATATATTAGTAAATCATTACTCATACTTTATCACAAACTCAGCCAATGCTTCCGTCTTTAAGAGGAGTCATTTTGGCAGGTATTTACATAGATTAGTAAATCATTACTCATACTATATCACAAACTCAGCCAATGCTTCCGTCTTTAAGAGGAGTCATTTTGGCAGGTATTAACATAGATTAGTAAATCATTACTCATACTTTATCACAAACTCAGCCAATGCTTCCGTCTTTAAGAGGAGTCATTTTGGCAGGTATTTACATAGATTAGTAAATCATTACTCATACTATATCACAAACTCAGCCAATGCTTCCGTCTTTAAGAGGAGTCATTTTGGCAGGTATTAACATAGATTAGTAAATCATTACTCATACTTTATCACAAAATCAGCCAATGCTTTCGTCTTTTTGAGGAGTCATTTTGTCAGGTATTAACATAGATTAGTAAATCATTACTCATACTATATCACAAACTCAGCCAATGCTTCCGTCTTTAAGAGGAGTCATTTTGGCAGGTATTAACATAGATTAGTAAATCATTACTCATACTTTATCACAAACTCAGCCAATGCTTCCGTCTTTAAGAGGAGTCATTTTGTCAGGTATTAACATAGATTAGTAAATCATTACTCATACTATATCACAAACTCAGCAAATGCTTCCGTCTTTAAGAGGAGTCATTTTGTCAGGTATTAACATATATTAGTAAATCATTACTCATACTTTATCACAAACTCAGCCAATGCTTCCGTCTTTAAGAGGAGTCATTTTGGCAGGTATTAACATAGATTAGTAAATCATTACTCATACTTTATCACAAACTCAGCCAATGCTTCCGTCTTTAAGAGGAGTCATTTTGTAGGTATTAACATAGATTAGTAAATCATTACTCATACTATATCACAAACTCAGCCAATGCTTCCGTCTTTTAGAGGAGTCATTTTGGCAGGTATTAACATAGATTAGTAAATCATTACTCATACTATATCACAAACTCAGCCAATGCTTCCGTCTTTAAGAGGAGTCATTTTTGCAGGTATTAACATAGATTAGTAAATCATTACTCATACTATATCACAAACTCAGCCAATGCTTCTTTCTTTTAGATGAGTCATTTTGGCAGGTATTAACATAGATTAGTAAATCATTACTCATACTTTATCACAAACTCAGCCAATGCTTCCGTCTTTAAGAGGAGTCATTTTGGCAGGTATTAACATAGATTAGTAAATCATTACTCATACTATATCACAAACTCAGCCAATGCTTTCGTCTTTTAGAGGAGTCATTTTGGCAGGTATTAACATAGATTAGTAAATCATTACTCATACTATATCACAAACTCAGCCAATGCTTCCGTCTTTAAGAGGAGTCATTTTGGCAGGTATTTACATAGATTAGTAAATCATTACTCATACTATATCACAAACTCAGCCAATGCTTCCGTCTTTTAGAGGAGTCATGTTGGCAGGTATTAACATAGATTAGTTAATCATTACTCATACTTTATCACAAACTCAGCCAATGATTCCGTCTTTAAGAGGAGTAATTTTGGCAGGTATTAACATAGATTAGTAAATCATTACTCATACTTTATCACAAACTCAGCCAATGCTTCCGTCTTTAAGAGGAGTCATTTTGGCAGGTATTAACATCGATTAGTAAATCATTACTCATACTATATCACAAACTCAGCCAATGCTTCCGTCTTTTAGAGGAGTCATTTTGGCAGGTATTAACATAGATTAGTAAATCATTACTCATGCTATATCACAAACTCAGCCAATGCTTCCGTCTTTAAGAGGAGTCATTTTGTAGGTATTAACATAGATTAGTAAATCATTACTCATACTATATCACAAACTCAGCCAATGCTTCCGTCTTTAAGAGGAGACATTTTGGCAGGTATTAACATAGATTAGTAAATCATTACTCATACTTTATCACAAACTCAGCCAATGCTTTCGTCTTTTTGAGGAGTCATTTTGTCAGGTATTAACATAGATTAGTAAATCATTACTCATACTATATCACAAACTCAGCCAATGATTCCGTCTTTAAGAGGAGTCATTTTTTCAGGTATTAACATAGATTAGTAAATCATTACTCATACTATATCACAAACTCAGCCAATGATTCCGTCTTTAAGAGGAGTCATTTTTTCAGGTATTAACATAGATTAGTAAATCATTACTCATACTATATCACAAACTCAGCAAATGCTTCCGTCTTTAAGAGGAGTCATTTTGTCAGGTATTAACATATATTAGTAAATCATTACTCATACTTTATCACAAACTCAGCCAATGCTTCCGTCTTTAAGAGGAGTCATTTTGTCAGGTATTAACATATATTAGTAAATCATTACTCATACTTTATCACAAACTCAGCCAATGCTTCCGTCTTTTAGAGGAGTCATTTTGGCAGGTATTAACATAGATTAGTAAATCATTACTCATACTATATCACAAACTCAGCCAATGCTTCCGTCTTTAAGAGGAGTCATTTTGGCAGGTATTAACATAGATTAGTAAATCATTACTCATACTTTATCACAAACTCAGCCAATGCTTCCGTCTTTAAGAGGAGTTATTTTTGCAGGTATTAACATAGATTAGTAAATCATTACTCATACTATATCACAAACTCAGCCAATGCATCCATCTTTAAGAGGAGTCATTTTGGCAGGTATTAACATAGATTAGTAAATCATTACTCATACTTTATCACAAACTCAGCCAATGCTTCCTCTTTAAGACGAGTCATTTTGGCAGGTAGTTACATAGATTAGTAAATCATTACTCATACTATATCACAAACTCAGCCAATGCTTCCGTCTTTCAGAGGAGTCATTTTGGCAGGTATTAACATAGATTAGTAAATCATTACTCATACTATATCACAAACTCAGCCAATGCTTCGGTCTTTAAAAGGAGTCATTTTGTCAGGTATTTACATAGATTAGTAAATCATTACTCATACTATATCACAAACTCAGCCAATGCTTCCGTCTTTTAGAGGAGTCATTTTGGCAGGTATTAACATAGATTAGTAAATCATTACTCATACTATATCACAAACTCAGCCAATGCTTCCGTCTTTTAGAGGAGTCATTTTTGCAGGTATTAACATAGATTAGTAAATCATTACTCATACTTTATCACAAACCCAGCCAATGCTTCCGTCTTTAAGAGGAGTCATTTTGGCAGGTATTTACATAGATTAGTAAATCATTACTCATACTATATCACAAACTCAGCCAATGCTTCCGTCTTTTAGAGGAGTCATTTTGGCAGGTATTAACATAGATTAGTAAATCATTACTCATACTTTATCACAAACTCAGCCAATGCTTCCGTTTTTAAGAGGAGTCATTTTGGCAGGTATTAACATAGATTAGTAAATCATTACTCATACTTTATCACAAACTCAGCCAATGCTTCCGTCTTTAAGTGGAGTCATTTTGGCAGGTATTAACATAGATTAGTAAATCATTACTCATACTTTATCACAAACTCAGCCAATGCTTCCGTCTTTAAGAGGAGTCATTTTGGCAGGTATTAACATAGATTAGTAAATCATTACTCATACTTTATCACAAACTCAGCCAATGCTTCCGTCTTTTAGAGGAGTCATTTTGGCAGGTATTAACATAGATTAGTAAATCATTACTCATACTATATCACAAACTCAGCCAATGCATCCATCTTTAAGAGGAGTCATTTTGGCAGGTATTAACATAGATTAGTAAATCATTATTCATACTATATCACAAACTCGGCCAATGTTTCCGTCTTTCAGAGGAGTCATTTTGTAGGTATTAACATAGATTAGTAAATCATTACTCATACTATATCACAAACTCAGCCAATGCTTCCGTCTTTAAGAGGAGTCATTTTGGCAGGTATTAACATAGATTAGTAAATCATTACTCATACTATATCACAAACTCAGCCAATGCTTCCGTCTTTAAGAGGAGTCATTTTGGCAGGTATTAACATAGATTAGTAAATCATTACTCATACTATCTCACAACCTCAGCCAATGCTTCCGTCTTTAAGAGGAGTCATTTTGGCAGGTATTAACATAGATTAGTAAATCATTACTCATACTTTATCACAAACTCAGCCAATGCATCCATCTTTAAGAGGAGTCATTTTGGCAGGTATTAACATAGATTAGTAAATCATTACTCATACTTTATCACAAACTCAGCCAATGCTTCCGTCTTTAAGAGGAGTCATTTTGGCAGGTATTAACATAGATTAGTAAATCATTACTCATAATATATCACAAACTCAACCAATGCTTCCGTCTTTAAGAGGAGTCATTTTGGCAGATATTTACATATCTATGTAATTCATTTCTGATTCTATTACTTTGATTATTATGCTTTTCTTTTTTTAGCACGTTAACACGGGTTATGTTCTTCTCATATATGTTATGATGGTATGATATTAAACCCAACGGGAAGGATTGTGCCTGATATTCATATGATGAATCATAATCTTTCAATCAGTTTAATTGAAGTCTAGAGCTGGCATGTCAGTTATCTGCTAGTAGTCTGTTGTTATTTATGTATAATTGTCATTTTGTTAATTTTCTTTGGTTACATCTTCGGACATCAGACTCGGACTTCGCTTGAACTGAATTTTAATGTGTGTATTGTTATGCGTTTACTTTTCTACATTAGCTAGAGGTATAGGGGGAGGGGTGAGATCTCATAAACATGTTTAACCCCGCCGCATGTTTGCATCTGTCCCAAGTAAGGAGCCTCTGTTAGTCCTGTATTATTATTTTTAATTTTAGTTTCTTGTGTACAATTTGGAGTTTAGTATGGCGTTCATTATCACTGAACTAGTATATATTTGTTTAGGGGCCAACTGAAGGACGCCTCTGGGTGTGGGAATTTCTCGCTACATTGAAGACCTGTTGGTGACCTTTTGCTGTTGTCTTTTCTGTGGTCCGGTTGTTGTCTCTTTGACACATTCCCCATAACCATTCAAAATTTTAGCATATTTTAATACATCCAGTGAGCTGATAAAGGTATTGACCTTTTAATTCACCCAATCATCTCTGAGACCACACGTTGGTTAAATTTTGTTATACAATAGGTTCAGAAAAGTAAAAATTACCATAGAATTAGAGAAATACATCTACTCATGAGTTTGTATATTCCATAGCAGTACAGAAGCACAACAGAAACCCAGAAAATCAACCAATCAGAAGGGTTCTTTGTCCTGGTCTTGGGACTGCTGTTGGTAGAATGCCATTTAACAGATGTGCTTTTCAGGTTTATATAATTTCATTTTGTACTTCATATACCAGAATTGAACTCAATTTATAAGACCCTACGGGGCATGGTCAATACAATTTGCAATTCACACTAGCAGAGCCTGTAAAATATATATCGATGATATTTTCCTATAGGCTTGTTTTTGAAGAAAATATTATTTCCTCAAAAACGTTAAATTTAAATTTGACTTTTAATTAAGTGTTAATTACAAAAAGAAACAATATATGTCTACAATAAACCAACTTTTGTTCAAATTTATCCATTTCTATCCAAGTTTTCATGATTTCTTAACTTTTCTGATGATCCAAGAGTTAAATGAAATAAAATGAATGTGTTTACCTGTAGAAAGCTTGTTTTGATGTGAAGTTTAAAATTGGTAGAAAAACTTATGTTATAATGGTGTAGAAAAATAATTGAACAAGTCAGAAAATATCAAGGTATGATAAAATTAATCTTTTTCCAGATGGTCCAAGCTTTTGAAATATTTGACTTGAGATTGAATGACAAACTTATGAAACCAGACAAGTTATGGGATGTAAGAGCACATGACAAAATGATGCAGGAGGTATGTGATCTAAAATTTACTTTATTAGGTATTGGCTATTCCTAAATTAAATCTAATGGAGATTACTATATATAATACTTTAAGAACTTTTTAAAATTGATTCAGTTTTCCCCTTAACCCTACCCCCATACAATTCAAGTGCCAATCTGCCCAAGATTCAGTTGAAAACATGACGAACAAAAATTCTACTCAAGTTGACATTAATTGATGTTCAAATTGTAGTGTATCAATTAAAAACAAAATTGTTTCCTATGATTGTTCTAGTAAATCAAGATACAATTCGGTTGAAAGGCACTAAAAAAATTACAATTAAGGGGAGATGACTCAATATTTGCTTACATTCTAACCAAAAGTTATCTAGATTTCTTGAATTAACAAACAAGCAGAAATGAAAGACCTAAAATTTCTTACTCAAATTGTAACATTTCTTAGACAACAGTTTCTTGACATGCAAAATAATGTTGAACTTTCTAAACAAATTTCATATTGATGGACATATTAATCAAAAGTATGTTTTTTCTAATTTTAATGCCATTTTATCAGAAATGTCAAATTTAATATTCTGGTTATTATCCTGAGCATGAAAATTAAATAGTTTTGGTACTTTATATAATTTACCATGTTCAGAAAAATATATATTAACAGATAAAATGAAATACATCTCGAGGTCAACATAGTAGTCAACAAAAGAAAAGTGTGTCAGAAATGGTATTTTACATTGCAAAGAAAATATAATGAATATACATCCTAACTGAATGAAAAGGAGTCATCTCTGTTCTAGCTTATTTACATTGCAAAGAAAATATTTATGATTTAACCAGATTATTTTCTATTTCAGTACAATGAATGAATATACATCCCAACAGAATGAAAAGGAGGCACCTTTGTTCTAGCTTATTGGGAACAACTAACCTGAAAGGGCAAATATCTTCATACAGACTACTTATTTATTAGATTGATATGCTATGGAGACCAAACCAAATGATTTTTTTTATACAGAGACACTTCAAATATAAGTGTTGAAAAAAGTTGACGCAATTTTATCATGCAAAACAATTTAGAAATGCTGAAGCACAGGACAGCTATTACAAGTCCAATGCCAAAAAGTTGTCAGGGACCTTATAATCAAACTAGTCCAATGTCAAAACGTTGTCAGGGACCTTATAATCAAACTAGTCCAATGTCAAAACGTTGTCAGGAACCTTATAATCAAACTAGTCCAATGTCAAAACGTTGTCAGGGACCTTATAATCAAACTAGTCCAATGTCAAAACGTTGTCAGGGACCTTATAATCAAACTAGTCCAATGTCAAAACGTTGTCAGGGACCTTATAATCAAACTAGTCCAATGCCAAAACGTTGTCAGGAACCTTATAATCAATGTCAAAACGTTGTCAGGGACCTTATAATCAAACTAGTCCAATGTCAAAACGTTGTCAGGGACCTTATAATCAAACTAGTCCAATGTCAAAACGTTGTCAGGGACCTTATAATCAAACTAGTCCAATGCCAAAACGTTGTCAGGAACCTTATAATCAAACTAGTCCAATGTCAAAACGTTGTCAGGGACCTTATAATCAAACTAGTCCAATGTCAAAACGTTGTCAGGGACCTTATAATCAAACTAGTCCAATGCCAAAACGTTGTCAGGGACCTTATAATCAAACTAGTCCAATGCCAAAAAGTTGTCAGGGACCTTATAATCAAACTAGTCCAATGCCAAAACGTTGTCAGGGACCTTATAATCAAACTAGTCCAATGCCAAAACGTTGTCAGGGACCTTATAATCAAACATTTTTTGTTTTAGTTTGTATTCTTTGTTTTACCCAAATATATATGTAATGGTTTTTTTATAATTTGTATTTAATACATTTCTATACATATACATACACACATGTTATTTTTACCAATAAAGAGGAAGGTATAAGTGAGATGTCAAATTCTTATCATGCTGTGCCAGATCTTTGAACATGCTTATTCCCAAGGCAACAGTCCTCAGGAAGACGTCACCTTATACCAGACGCATTATTCCCAGTCCAGGTCAACCAGTCTTTGATTCAGAGAACAGCAAATACTAATTTTCTTTTCAAGTCATTGGTTTACCCACCCAAGGTTCAAACCTTACACTTGATACCAATATTGTGTCCACTATCATGGAGGTTATCACTATAAATGATCCCATGAAAATTTGGTCAAATAAAGACAAATATAGATGACCCTGATAAAAAAAATCAGTACCATACTAAATCCTTTTTTGCAAAGAGTTCAAGTCAAAAGATCACAAGCTTTGTTGTGTTAAACATATCCAACTCATAATTCAAAGTATCAGAGTGTAGGGAGTATGTGTTTGATTAATAAGAAAAGCCCTCACAATACATTTCATCACTGCAAAGCTGAAAATATGAGGTCATTCTGTTCAGTAGAACTTGAGAAAAGTGAATTTTTTTTTAAAGTATCAACAAACAGGAAGGAACCAAAAAAAAAAAAAGTTCTCACATTTATCAGTCAAACTACTACCAAAAAGTGTGACTGGAATATTTGTCCGAAGGACGAAAAGACATGAATAATTCAACATTGCACCCAAACTTAAAGAGTGATAACAAACATATGATTATAAACCAAGAATGAAGTTTTCTGACAAAAATTCTTGTTGAATTTACATCTATAAAACATTTTTTGTCTGATAGTTTCAAAACATAAACCATAGGCGGATCCAGGGGGGGGGGGGGGGGGCTGCCTCCCCCCTTGACTGGGAAAAATTTGGTTGATTATATAGGGAATCACTGAAACATGACTGGAGAGGACCCCCCTTAGGTCAGTCAGAGCCCCCCCCCCCCCCTTAGGAAAAGTTCTGGATCCGCCACTGTAAACTCTTGCAAAAATGATATAGTCCAAAAGACAGTGTAGTATGGTTAACATTTTTGAGTCCATCTATCCGGTATAGTGATGTTGGATTGACAAAAACTATGAATCAGTCCCCCACTGTGGGAGATATAAGCAAGGTTTGAGGATAAAATTACACAACAAAACATTGTTTAACAACCACAAGGTATTTTATATACAAAACATAGATGATCTTATTTTACTATTAGTAGAATGAAACTAAATGTAAAACTTATTTGATGTTTTAACATGGAATACCATGGGTAGTCTTCTACAATAAGACTGGTAAAAATGTATTTTTAATGACAAGATTTACATGAATAATTATCAGCACTGCTATCTAAAGTCAGTATGTTATAATGTTTAATGATTCTGTAGTCCCACACGTCATGAAGCAGTGGCCTCTAATTCTGTTGCTGGAGTATCAGGCTCTTCGTCATTGTAGATATTCTCAGCCTGAAATATATAACATATTTAATAATGAGTTATTACTGAAAAATATCATATATAAAAAAAAAAACAACAATGTAAAGACAGCTTTATGTGTCGATATGAAACCAGAAAGACTGACAAACTCAATCAATAAGTCACCATCATCAACTCTGCTGGCATGAAGAAATAACAGTCACAACACTTATTTAAGAATGACTATGTTATAAGGGCATCAAATTTGCAACTCAAAGGACAAACAATGAGAGAGTTATATAAATGATATATTTGCACTGGTTATTATCTATTCATTTGAATGACACATTTCTGGAATAAACTTAATTGAGTTCACTCAAAACAGGAGTATTACATTTTAAAAGGTATACTACCCTATAATTGTGCACCATTTATTGGATTCTGATTTTCTGTGTTTTAGTTCCACTTTTGAGAGCCGCTTTTGGGCACATTTGTGTCAGCCAGTTTTTATTGGTGGAGGAAGCCAGAGTGCCTGGAGACAACATCAGGAAAACTGAAATCCTTGTCAATTAAGATTGGAGTTGAGTGCACCCGCACAAGTGGTGTTAACTCACAACCTCAGTGTTGACTGGCTAGTGATAACACTGGTAACTACTTAGGACCACTTGGCCAACAAGGCCCCTGCCTCTTTTGGAATAATATTACATGAATATTTTAGGTCCGGAAACTTGTCAGTTGTCAGTTATATCTTTCAAGATCTTTAAAAAGTGATGTTGCTAATCTTCTGTAAGAAAGTCTGTTAAATATGTTCACTCCATTTTATCCAATAACTTTAAAGAGCATGGACATGTTGTAGACACTTGAAGAATGTAAATCTTCAGCAATTTTTTTTTCCGACTTCGATTTTTAGTTTTCTATTTTGTGTCTATTTCTTTTTTAGCCATGGTGTTGTCAGTTAATTTTTAACTTGTGAGTTTGAATATCACTCTAATACCTTTAATAATGCCTGTATTCCATCTTCCTGCTCATTTATGTATAACATAAGTAACCAGACTTACCATTTGACAGACCTGCATAAGGTTATCTTCTGATACAGAACATATTACCCAGGGTTCATTTGGGGTCAAGAGAAGTCGGAGATCTTTGCTGTATGTCCTCCATGTATAAACTAAAATAAACATGCAATAAATTTATATAATTATGTCCCTATTCTTGCAAACAAACAACCTAGCTTACAGTTACTTTACTCTTTAAATGTACTCTGCATGTCTAATGTATTATTTCAAAGTTGTTTTATAACAACTTTGTAACCACTTGTCCTTTTTTTCTGAAAATTCACTTGAAGTACAAATAAATTTCCCATATTAAGAAGAAGTTTGAATAATCAACAGAAGTATTGAATCAAAATGCAGAACTGTGACTCAAATACTTGTTAGTTCTGGCAATGCCAACTTGTTCACATATATATCCTTTTTACATGTCTAAGAATAAATAAAATAAGAGACATACAACAAATTGTGTTCCCAACGTCTCTAGTTGCATTTGTTGTGACATTGAAAAATAAGTGTTTACACATTGAATTGTCTCCCCTGGTTTGTTGATTAAACTGAAACTGAATTTGATGTTGAATATCCTGGAAGTCTTACTACAGGTGTTTCAAACCTTTTCAATAATCTACTGTGAATTCATTACATTTCGTTGAATACCAATTTTCGTGGATTTCGTGGGTACATTTGAACCACGAATTCAAATATTGAACGAATAACAAAGTTTAAATAGGCTTGTAAGCAGAATTTGTCAGAACCACAAAATTAAATGTCCACGAAAGTGTTAGTTTTGTTCAATCCACAAAAATTGGTATCCACGAAAAATAAATGAATCCACAGTATCTGAAACAATATCAGAGGGACTTGTATGTCTTAAATTTTTAGTATGTCAGCACTGTTGGCTATAATGTTGTGGCCATTTCACCAAAAGTGGAGGTCAACAGTCCAATAAATTTTTGAAAGTAAACTTATCAATAATTCTGGTGGTCCATCTTCAGCATCCTCAGCTGACTGCTCTTCTCCTATTTTACTGTAAATAAATTAATATGTCTCGACTAAAGTTTAATTATAAAACAAGCATAGTCAATGTTTAAACAATTTTTTAGTTATTAATATTTTAAGTAAAATACAAGTGTGGACACATATGAGTGTGGATAGTATGTTTGGATGTTTGACAGTGTCTTATGACAAAAGGAGTTCTATGTTTTTCCTATATGGTGTTATTAGTTGTGTTGCACGATGACAAACAATCTGAGTATTAGGAGTGTTGTTTATTTATTATTTAGTTTTTATGTTCAAGACGGGCATGGAAGAGACATTAATTGTATTCATAGTTACCAAATGATTATGATAGAATATGTTCCACATCTTTGATTTTGGATACATTTTGTAGCTAGGAGACCAACACATAATACATTTTTCTAGGTTCATTTTTTCATGTGTTTTTTTTCTCCTTCTAAATGGGAGATGATATCTAGATTTGAGAACATGATATAAGGAGCCTGTAATTCAGTGGTTGTCGTTTGTTTATGTGTTACATATTCTTTTTCATTTATTTTTTGTACATAAATAAGGCTGTTAGTCTTCCCGTTTAAATTGTTTTACATTGTCATTTCAGTGCCTTTTATAGATGATTGTGCGGAATTGGCTTTGCTCATTGTTGATGGCCTTACGGTGACCTGTAGTTGTTAATTTCTGTGTCATTTTGGTCTCTTGTGGAGAATTATCTCATTGGCAATCATACCACATCTTTTTTTTATATGTATTTGCTTACTATTTGTATGGTTCTATTTATATTACTTTGTGGAGGATCGTCAGTATCATTTGTAAAAAAAGTTGTTAAAAGGTCGAATTTTTCCTCAGATTAGAATACATTTATTGGTTTTTAGTAATGACAATGCCTGACAAGATGCTAGGGACTAGATGAGCTAGGAAGTAAACTTCTGTGCTGATTTTTATCAATTCTTTGATACTATTTCCTCCAAAGCTGGTCGAAGCAAAAACAAATTGACAAATATGAAAATGATTTCACCAAAAGAACTTTTTTGAGCATGCTTCAAAGACTCAAAACTGCTCCAAAAGTAATCTAATAGATTTTCAAGCATGTCAAGTGGATATTATCAACATCTACTTAATTAGTCGACTTGATAGTAGCATTGTCGGGTGTTCTTTTTATAAAATTTGGTCAAAGGACATATAATGTTTGGTTCAAATCGATATATGCTTTTTATCTCCCTATTACTTACATTGAAGAAAGAGGTGATACACTTTGACAAATCCTTGTACATGAGAGTTGTCTGTCAAATCTTTATTTCACAAAGAATGAATTGCATAACAATGAACTGAGCTCAAAGCAAAGTACTTTAATAATACACTTAGACAAAGAGCTAAATCCAGTGATATACTTTGTACTGCAGGTTCTTCATGAACATCCATTGACCAAAACCATATCTCAATAAAATGCCATACTACATGGTTGGATCAGAAGTCCTGAAAAAGACATGTTTTTTTTTTATCGTATTTTAAGTATGCACAGGTTAAAACTTTTTTGTGGTATAATCATTCAGTATCTATCAACTATCAATTTGCTTCATGCACAAATTGATATAGGTTGAGCTCTCCTCTATTGGAAATAAGAACACACCTCCTGGCTCCACCTAATTTAAGTCAACTGATGAAGAAACATTCAAAACTATAAAATGTTATCCAAGACTTTTCAGTGTCTATTTACCATTGCCCCTGAAACAGTGATATATTTATACACATATATACATGTAAAACTAAAATTTTATATAACTACATATATAAGACCAAAACTGATATTCGGTCTTTACTACATCTTCATTCCCCAAGTCATTTTCAAATTTTCCAAATTTAGCTAAAAGTATATTTAAGCTAACTACTCCACACACACATGTATAGATTATCAGTTTTTCTACACATGAGTATCGTAAGATATTTGCCAGTGAGCCGCAATGAATATTTTTAGCGAGTGAGCCCAGCTAATGAGCTAAAATGAATCAAATTGTGTACTCAGTCAGAGTTGTTGATATTTTTAATAAGGTATCTTAACCATGTTTACAAAGAAAACCTGCAAATCTCAGTGGCAATTCAGCACTTTTCATAAAGGGGTGGCCTCTGACTTTCCAAAGGGCTGCCCACTCCTGTCAAGCTTTGATGATTTCCTATATAATCAACTAAATTTTCCCCACCAATAGGAGGATCTAGGGGGCAGACCCCTCCCCCCCCCTTTTTGTTGGAAAAATTTTGTTGATTATATAGGGAATCACTGAAGCATGACTGGAGCGGGCCCCACCTTATGAAAAGTTCTGGATCCGCCACTGCCACCTCCTGGGTCTGTCTATGCATCTGTTTATGGTTCTGCGTAATAGTACCAATACTGTTTTTTTTCACCTTCCTTACTTGGCCCTAGACAGTTGCTTATCTGGTTAAGGTTCTATCACTAGCTTTGTTTAGACTAGAGATTTCATGCGTACAAATTAAACCGGACCTCAAACGCATGTACTACAGACGAAAAGAGACAAATAATTTTATATAATAACCTTGAGTTTACTTCGACTACTGATATGCAAACCAAAAAACAGACACAAAAATATCATAAAATAGCGATTGAAAGATTGATTGCACTTTGAATGTATGGTTCAGACTGAGACACATGTTACATGAGGAGCTGGTTTGTTTACAAATAATAATGTCACGTGATCACTCACTGACGTCACAATTTGCATCGATCTTGCAGTACACTAGACAGTTCGCTCAAACAGTACCCATTATCATGCAACGCAAATGTGATTGGTTATCAAATAATACAGAAATAATGCATGTACAGTTTTAGAAGAAATTAGTTCATCAAATAGATTAGATTTTCACTTTTGACACGAATAGGTCGGGTTGACATTTCTGTCATCGGGGATAATATTGAGATAAATGGGATTAAACTGACCGTCAAAGATGTCTAGAGAAGCACATCTGGAGAACTTTAACATAAATAAGCCATAATTACCAAAATTACTCTATATTTATAAACCCTATGTCAGTGAAATTTCACAATGATAACGATAAACAATTTTGATACTGATGATGATGTTGGTCACGGTTAAATTGGCGCAAAAAATATTCTTACTCCTATTGCTTTACGTAATAAAGTTTGTATAGAATTGAATTTGACTGAAGTTCAGCATACAAAAAAACGTGGATATGCAGAAGCATGACAATATATTACTGATAAAGTGTGTATATATTTCTGTAAACGAAGTTGCCTGTATACTTCACTTGAGCGAAAGGATATCTCTATTTGTGAATCGGTTTATTAACCCTTTGAACCCAGGGTCGAAGTTCAAGATGTTAACATATTAACGGAAATTTTTTGGGTTGCTTTTACATCATTGAGGCCATCTATTTTCATTGCGGGGTTTCACATATTTCAAATGGAATTGTAGAAAAAATAGAATGTTGTTAGCAGAATCAAAACAGAAAATGATGAACACTTGATTATTTTTAGCAATACATAAATTGGATTGAGGGTCTGTGTATTCACATTATTTGTAAAACTCTCCTTAATTATTCCTGTGAAGCGTGTGCTTTACATCGAGGCTTGCTATGCTTTACATCGACGCCACAGTGCTTCAACCAATCAGGGAATGTTTATTTGGGGCATTCGACCTATTCTGACTCAAATTTTTGCACATTTTAATCCAAATTATAGAAAAATGGAATATTGTTAGTACATATAAAAATAGAAAATGATGAATACTTTTAGTTAAAGATGAATTGGATGGGGGTTCTGTGTATTCACATTATTTGTACAACTCTTCTTACTGTCAGATGCCATATTTTGGAATTTCCGTGACCTAAATGGTTCCCGAAAATTAATATTTTTATATATAGTATAGTAATTAAACTTCAAATCGGTTCGATTGAAGTATTATACGGCGGCTTCACTGTTGTGCCTTTAAAATACACCTATACTGCACGTACAAACTATGCTAGAGGAAAAACGATGATTTTTCAGTGTTATTTTCAACCCTTTTCAGATGCATAGAGCATTATATTTGGAAATGCCTTTAAATTGTATGAAGGTCAAGAATAACTGTATTTACCAATTTCATTCACAAATTATTTCTAGAACGGGTTTGTTGTGAGTCTCCGGGTGTGGGAGCTTCTCGCTGCATTGAAGACCCATTGGTGGCCTTCAGCTGTTGTCTCCTCTATGGTCGGGTTGTAATAGGTCTTTCCCGCATAAGCAATTTCACACAGCAAAATATAATGAGAATGTTTACTTTTATATAAAGTTTCTTTAATAATAAGGAAGTTTATTAGTAAATTGAGTTGT
This sequence comes from Mytilus galloprovincialis, assembly GCF_965363235.1. Classification (NCBI taxonomy): domain Eukaryota; kingdom Metazoa; phylum Mollusca; class Bivalvia; order Mytilida; family Mytilidae; genus Mytilus; species Mytilus galloprovincialis. The sequence goes on from NC_134847.1 coordinate 5,524,734, forward strand.
TTTCGCATCACTTAAGTAATTACATGTAACGAACTAACATAGGTCCAAGTAATGTGCAGTGGCTGATCCAGGGGAGGGTTTTCAGTTGGAACCGCCCCTTTTTTGGGGTGCTGATCAATGCATTTGAATGGGCACATGGTTGGACCCCACCCTTTTCCCAATGGCTGGATCCGCCCCTGATGTGTTTCAGTTTAGATTAGAGTAACTGAGACAGATCCAACCATTTTTTAAAAGGGGGACCTCACCCAGGATAAGCAGAGGCGGATTTAGTAATTTTTCAAAAAGGGGGACCTAATGTAAATTGAGTTTTTTCGAATCACTTGAGCACTAAATATTAACATAGGTCCGTGAAGTGTGCAGTGGCAGATCCAGCAGGAGGGTTCCCGGATGGAATCGCCCCTTTGTGGGGTGATCAATGCATTTGAATGGGGACATGGTTGTACCCCCCTTTCGAAATGGCTAGATCTGCCACTGATGTGTTTCGGTTCTGACTTGACTAGCTGAGACAGATCCAGCCATTTTTAAAAGAGGATCCTAACCCAGGATAAAGGGTCAGTTCCAACTGATATCCCTATCCAAATAAATTGATCGTCAACAAAAAAGGGAGGTTCAACCTCCGGAATTCCCCCTCCCCTAGATCCGCCACTGACCAGAGACTTAATGTGTACAAACCTGACGTAAAATTATGTACTATTGAATAATAAATAATATCACATTACCTCCAAAAATCAATAACTGTTACAGTACATTTCACATGTTTCAATAATCCAAAAACGATGTTTATGTAAGAAGTTCCCGCGCAAATGTCATGTGTTACAGAAACGGGAAACACACAAAAGAATTGTAGGTGCATGTTGTCATTCGCATTCTGATTAATTTACACAGTTCAATAAAATATACATGTTAACATTATCTATATTGGTTTTGAATTTAGTTACTAGATCAGAAAAATGATTTGTTTCTCGCAGACAACACAAAATAATATACATATTAACTCGACACTTAATCTAAACATCCCTACAACAAAATGGGACGATCAAACAGATTTCCTAATTTTGATAAAGGTGAAATATGTAGAATAAGAATTGTGCACTCTGGAATAAGATCATAAATAAAGCCCTATATAAAGTGTAAACCAAAATGTATGTATATTTAAGCTAACTACTTCACACACACATGTATAGATTATCAGTTTTTCTACACATGAGTATCGTAAGATATTTGCCAGTGAGCCGCAATGAATATTTTTAGCGAGTGAGCCCAGCTAATGAGCTAAAATGAATCAAATTGTGTACTCAGTCAGAGTTGTTGGTATTTTTAATAAGGTATCTTTACAAAGAAAACCTGCAAATCTCAGTGGCAATTCAGCACTTTTCATAAAGGGGTGGCCTCTGACTTTCCAAAGGGCTGCCCACTCCTGTCAAGCTTTGATGATTTCCTATATAATCAACTAAATTTTCCCCATCAATAGGAGGATCAAGGGGGCAGACCCCTCCCCCCCCCCCTTTTTTGTTGGAAAAATTTTGTTGATTATATAGGGAATCACTGAAGCATGACTGGAGCGGGCCCCACCTTATGAAAAGTTCTGGATCCGCCACTGCCACCTCCTGGGTCTGTCTATGCATCTGTTTATGGTTCTGCGTAATAGTACCAATACTGTTTTTTTCACCTTCCTTACTTGGCCCTAGACAGTTGCTTATCTGGTTAAGGTTCTATCACTAGCTTTTTTTAGACTAGAGATTTCATGCGTACAAATTAAACCGGACCTCAAACGCATGTACTACAGACGAAAAGAGACAAATAATTTTATATAATAACCTTGAGTTTACTTCGACTACTGATATGCAAACCAAAAAACAGACACAAAAATATCATAAAATAGCGATTGAAAGATGATTGCACTTTGAATGTATGGTTCAGACTGAGACACATGTTACATGAGGAGCTGGTTTGTTTACAAATAATAATGTCACGTGATCACTCACTGACGTCACAATTTGCATCGATCTTGCAGTACACTAGACAGTTCGCTCAAACAGTACCCATTATCATGCAACGCAAATGTGATTGGTTATCAAATAATACAGAAATAATGCATGTACAGTTTTAGAAGAAATTAGTTCATCAAATAGATTAGATTTTCACTTTTGACACGAATAGGTCGGGTTGACATTTCTGTCATCGGGGATAATATTGAGATAAATGGGATTAAACTGACCGTCAAAGATGTCTAGAGAAGCACATCTGGAGAACTTTAACATAAATAAACCATAATTACCAAAATTACTCTATATTAATAAACCCTATGTCAGTGAAATTTCACAATGATAACGATAAACAATTTTGATACTGATGATGATGTTGGTCACGGTTAAATTGGCGCAAAAAATATTCTTACTCCTATTGCTTTACGTAATAAAGTTTGTATAGAATTGAATTTGACTGAAGTTCAGCATACAAAAAAACGTGGATATGCAGAAGCATGACAATATATTACTGATAAAGTGTGTATATATTTCTGTAAACGAAGTTGCCTGTATACTTCACTTGAGCGAAAGGATATCTCTATTTGTGAATCGGTTTATTAACCCTTTGAACCCAGGGTCGAAGTTCAAGATGTTAACATATTAACGGAAATTTTTTGGGTTGCTTTTACATCATTGAGGCCATCTATTTTCATTGCGGGGTTTCACATATTTCAAATGGAATTGTAGAAAAAATAGAATGTTGTTAGCAGAATCAAAACAGAAAATGATGAACACTTGATTATTTTTAGCAATACATAAATTGGATTGAGGGTCTGTGTATTCACATTATTTGTAAAACTCTCCTTAATTATTCCTGTGAAGCGTGTGCTTTACACCGAGGCTTGCTATGCTTTACATCGACGCCACAGTGCTTCAACCAATCAGGGAATGTTTATTTGGGGCATTCGACCTATTCTGACTCAGATTTTTGCACATTTTAATCCAAATTATAGAAAAATGGAATATTGTTAGTACATATGTAGGACTCTAAAGTGCGATGGGGACGCTAAAGTGTGATGGTCACGCTAAAGTGCGATGGTATACGCTAAAGTGCGATGCATCCACACGCTAAAGTGCGATGGTCCGCGAAAGTATAGACGTAAGCAACGTAGTTTGATTATGACGTTATTATAAAAAAAAAAAAAAAATGAACATGCCGGAAGATAGATTCAGAATATTTTATTAACAAGTTTTACAATAAATGTCCATGACTTTAATACTAGTAATTGATTTAAACTTAACCGTTCTTTGTCGGCTGTAGCGCAATGTTTATTTTTTTTCGAGTGCTGGAAGGACTTGTATTCTGTAGTCAACAAATTTACCAAATACATACAAAACAGTATACGCGTACTTATCCTGCTTCTATTAGAAGCAAACGGATACATTTGAAGCATTGTTTATGTGGCAGTTTACTTTGTGATCCTCGTTAAAATGCTGTCGATTTTAATAAAAGATACGTCCGACGGTAAAATAGACATAAATGTTTTCATGTGTGAATTATAAATTTTCTGCATTTATTTGTACTGTACATGAAAATAAAACATGTATTTGTCATCGCTAAGAAAAAGGAGAAAGCTAGGCGAACATTGCATTTCTCTCGCATTTGACATGATTAAAAGCTTATAAATAAAAAAATAAATGTTGCATATTCCGACAAAGAACGAATTTTGTATTTATAATTTTTCAATGACGACTGTAAGGGAGGTTGTAACATTGGTGTGAACGACAATGTATACCAATTTAATTACCCAAATATTCAATACCATGAATACACTCCAAATTGTTAAAAAATCATTTTACATGAAATTTAATATTTTGCGACACATAAATTAATACCTTTATAGCAATTATTACTTGGTCGAACTTGTTTATTTAGAAACAATCACTTAAGCCTATCGGAAAATTACAAAGCCTATCACATATGTTATACCTTAGCATACTAGCTTTTGCAAAACTTTTTTAACCTCGATGTTTTAACCCCTCGAATCTTACCCTTTGGACCATGATTCGCACTTTAGCGTAATACACCAACGTACTTTAGCGAACAAACAACCATCGCACTTTAGCGTGAGACACCGTCGTACTTTAGCGTACTTTAGCGTAGACCATCGCACTTTAGCGTGACCATCGCACTTTAGAGTACCATCGCACTTTAGAGTACTACACATATAAAATAGAAAATGATGAATACTTTTAGTTAAAGATGAATTGGATGGGGGTTCTGTGTATTCACATTATTTGTACAACTCTCCTTACTGATGCCATATTTTGGAATTTCCGTGACCTAAATGGTTCCCGAAAATTAATATTTTTATATATAGTATAGTAATTAAACTTCAAAAAGTAAATCGGTTCGATTGAAGTATTATATGGCGGCTTCACTGTTGTGCCTTTAAAATACACCTATACTGCACGTACAAACTATGCTAGAGGAAAAACAATGATTTTTCAGTGTTATTTTCAACCCTTTTCAGATGCATAGAGCATTATATTTGGAAATGCCTTTAAATTGTATGAAGATCAAGAATAACTGTATTTACCAATTTCATTCACAAATTATTTCTAGAACGGGTTTGTTGTGAGTCTCCGAGTGTGGGAGCTTCTCGCTGCATTGAAGACCCATTGGTGGCCTTCAGCTGTTGTCTCCTCTATGGTCGGGTTGTAATAGGTCTTTCCCGCATAAGCAATTTCACACAGCAAAATATAATGAGAATGTTTACTTTTATATAAAGTTTCTTTAATAATAAGGAAGTTTATTAGTAAATTGAGTTGTTTTCGCATCACTTAAGTAATTACATGTAACGAACTAACATAGGTCCAAGTAATGTGCAGTGGCTGATCCAGGGGAGGGTTTTCAGTTGGAACCGCCCCTTTTTTGGGGTGATGATCAATGCATTTGAATGGGCACATGGTTGGACCCCACCCTTTTCCCAATGGCTGGATCCGCCCCTGATGTGTTTCAGTTTATATTAGAGTAACTGAGACAGATCCAACCATTTTTAAAAGGGGGACCTCACCCAGGATAAGCAGAGGCGGATTTAGTAATTTTTCAAAAAGGGGGACCTAATGTAAATTGAGTTTTTTCGAATCACTTGAGCACTAAATAACATAGGTCCATGAAGTGTGCAGTGGCGGATCCAGCAGGAGGGTTCCCGGATGGAATCGCCCCTTTTGTGGGGTGATCAATGCATTTGAATGGGGACATGGTTGGACCCCCCTTTCGAAATGGCTAGATCTGCCACTGATGTGTTTCGGTTCTGACTTGACTAGCTGAGACAGATCCAGCCATTTTTAAAAGAGGATCCTAACCCAGGATAAAGGGTCAGTTCCAACTGATATCCCTATCCAAATAAATTGATCGTCAACAAAAAAGGGAGGTTCAACCTCCGGAATTCCCCCTCCCCTAGATCCGCCACTGACCAGAGACTTAATGTGTACAAACCTGACGTAAAATTATGTACTATTGAATAATAAATAATATCACATTACCTCCAAAAATCAATAACTGTTACAGTACATTTCACATGTTTCAATAATCCAAAAACGATGTTTATGTAAGAAGTTCCCGCGGAAATGTCATGTGTTACAGAAACGGGAAACACACAAAAGAATTGTAGGTGCATGTATGGGCGTCAAGTTGGTTACCTATTCCCTATTCCCTATTCGTTACCTATTCCCTATTCCCTATTCGTTGCCTATTCGTTACCTATTCCCTATTCCCTATTCGTTACCTATTCCCTATTCCCTATTCGTTACCTATTCGTTACCTATTCCCTAGGTTGGTCCCCTCCGTAAAACATTCAGTATGCCTTCGGAATATATTGTCAAGAATTTCAATAACGGCCGGGAAACAGACTACCTATTCCCTATTCGTTGCCTATTCGTTACCTATTCCCTATTCCCTATTCGTTGCCTATTCGTTACCTATTCCCTATTCCCTATTCGTTACCTATTCGTTACCTATTCCCTATTCCCTATTCGTTACCTATTCGTTACTGATTTGATTTTTAATATTCTTCCCCCTTTTTAATTATGGCATGGAATAGTTTAATATGGCTGCCGTTACCATGGAAACGGCACAATTGTGAAAAAAATCAGTTTTTGGTTTTTGGTAAACTGTTTAGATATGCTTCAACTCAGAATCATCATATTTTAAAACAATGTAGGTGCCCACTATATACAGGTGTTGGATGATTTTGGCGATCATTGGAACTACTATGTTGCCATGGAAACTACACCAAAATTTTCAAAATTCTAAAAATGCTCAAAACTTCATGAAACTTCACAGTAATGATGAGCAACATTGGAGTTGGAATTTCCAAAATAGGTCTTGTTACCATGGAAACAATGCAAAAAGGTCAAAAATTTC